>NW_028277035.1:89901666-90080000 GCF_059951505.1 Python bivittatus
TATTGTATTCCTGCAAAGGAGTTGATGTCCAGATGCATCTAAAATTAACTTTTCAACCTTTATGTCTAGAGATGGTTCAGCTATGATGTTGTATTCCATTCTTAAACAAGAGTACTTACTCACAGTCCCACAAAACAGATTAATTATACAACATGACTGCAAACTCTTGAGTATGTGGTCTTGCTTATAAATATAAAACACGTGCAAGGCAGTTGACACAGATGATTTGCTATAGCCAGTTGGTGAGTGATCTGTGCATAGATGGGGACTGCGTGGGAATTCTAGGATATATACTGTATGTAACTAAATGAACAAACAATCAACATAACAAATTATTTTTCAGTAGAAGAGGCATATGAAATGTCCCTTGCCCAAGGATTTTGCAAAGTGTATCTTGAACTACTTGGAGACTTCAGTACAGGTAGTCCTTGCTTAACGACCACAATTGGGGCCGGAATTTAGGTCACTAAGGGATGCAGTCCTTAAGCAAATTATCATTATAAATATTAAAAATATAAAAATATTATAAATTTTAAATAAATGCAGAAATAAATATGTATTTTTAAAATTAATTTGTTAAAAATGACTCATGTAGATAGTATGCTGTAAGAATTTATGTAAAGTCCTGTACATATTTTGAATTTTAATGTTTCCCACTATACAATCCTTTACATTTCTACTCTGTCCAATAGGACTTATTCTCTGGAAACTAGTTATCTGATTATAACTGTATAAGTTAGTTCATCTAGTCATTAATTCTTCATGTTGCCCAGAGTCTCTCTTTTTGGTATACGTTCAAGGGCAAACCATGTCCAGGTTTGTTATCTTGCAAAACCTCTGGGGATGTCTTCTTAAAAGTTTACTAGAAATTGGTGTTTCCTTTTTTAAACTTGCAGTTCCTTTCCAATTTCTCTAGAAATGTAACCTGTAAGGAGAGAGGCATATACATATAAACAATTACTTATAGGTGGGAACCCAGTGCCTACTTAAGATTTTCCTTCCTTCCCTTCTCCTTCTGTGCTATATATTCAGATGAAAAGTTATGTTGAGAATGTCAATGCTTGCTAAAAAGCTCTGCAACTCATTTAAATCTTCCTTAAGTTAAATCTTAGTGACTACATGAACACATTTATGTTGTTTTCTTGCCACTGCCTTTTTCCAAGACTTGTTTTTAAAAAATACCCAATCCAGTCTATAACCTGGGGATTATGGTGTACTCTCCCACTGAAATACTAGCCAAGTCTGACCCTGCTTAGCTTTGTTAATAAGGTCAAGCAAGGTCAGCTAAGGTCTGCTGAAGTTTGCAGTTGGTCAGGAGATACACTGGAAGTAGCAGACTTCTGTCAATAATAAAGTTACTTATCAACATAATTAAACATACTGTCCCTACAAAAATATCTCTTTATAGGATTGTTGTAAACTGTTGAAGGACACACCATTTTTAAATGAACAAGAATAAAAACGTTAGTTTCAGAATGTTACTGGATCTACACAGACAGTGAAATGAATCAATTACAGGCCAAGTGGGCTGTAATTCAGTGAGCCCGATGATCAATCCATCACTCAAAATAGATCTGTTGGTCTTTCTGACTGATGTGGTTATTCAAAAATAGTATTTCTTTCTTCCTGTCCCCACGTGGATTCTAAGATGTAGCTTATCCTTCTACCACTGTAGAACTTCACTTAATATTACTATAACTCAGAGGTCGGTATGTATTTGTGTATGCATTATAAAATGCGGTTGCAAAAAAGAGAGAAGCCAAATAAACCAAACGCTTTCCCAAAACTGGCTCAAAGAGTTGCTATTCCAGCACATTCTGGAAAGAAAAAGCAATGTTATATTCCTACGCTCCTTCTGTGCCTCGGCATCCGTTCCTCCCTTTTGAAGGGCAGGGCTCAGGTTTAACCTTGATCTGTGCTCAATCATTCTTTCTGTGCTTGAAATCTGGAGTTGTTTCTCTTGCCCAAAGAGAAGACAGCAGGGTGGGGTGGCCTGCTTGAGGGAGCAAGGAAGGGCGGCACAACTGGCTGCATGATGGCAGAACAGAAGTGGGAACGTTAGCTCACACCAGTTCCTTTTCTTCTATACGTTCAGATAAATGTATCCAATATGGGCCATCCCTTGGGCTGCTTTGGGCATCTCCTGTGGATGCTGATGCTCCTTCATTTGCCACTGCGAGAAGTCCATGGATTTTTCCCCAACATCTGGTCTCGTACCATAAGCTTCAGCTGGGGATCCATCACCCACCAGGACATGACTGAAGATGCAATCCTGAACATCACCCTTCGTCTCTTTATGGAGACACCTCACCCTACCAAGGGGAAGCACATCCAAGAAGAGGACTTTAAGGTGAGAGAAATGAGAATTGGACCTGAAAGGAACATGAGATATTTGCAACAAAGTGGGACAAGTTACCGCAACCCTACTCCTCAGTGACATTACCGCACAAAGCCCTCCTGTAGTTGCCGGTGTAGTGATGCCACTGAGGGGTGGGTCTTGCTCAGGCTCCATAGAAGTACATTTTGTTCATTGCTTACCAGCAAAAAACAGGCAGCCCAGCCAGCTGACTTGTTTTTGCTGGTAACTGCCAATTCTCAGTTGAGAACAGTTCCTTCATTATTGTAGGTGACAGAGGGTGCTAGTGCTGTAACTAATGTTTTCTGTTACACAGCTTTCTAATGCTTCGAAACCTCCCGGGCTGCCCACACTATCTAGTCAAAAGCCAAAGTCTGAAGGCAGGAGTTTCCATCTGACGTCTTCCTTTGAGATACATTTGAGGCCTGGGAAGCTGGGGACCCTTGGAGAGAGATGGTAGAATCAATGACCAGACGTTCACAAACGTGTTTCTCAGAGGACAGCTATGTTAACCGATGACAGTGAAGAATCAGGAGGAGTCTGGTAGCACCTTTCTCACCAGCATCTTTTATTAAATGGCATAAGCTTTTGTGAGCTACAGCTCACTTCGTCACATGCATGGAGTGGCTCAACTGAAGCAGGATTTAAACTGGGATGAGGTGGTGGAGAAGGAAGGGAAGACAGGTGGGTCATGCCGGTGCAAGTTATATATGAAACAGGTTGCCAATACCTTATCAATTGACCATTGTAATGTGTTAAAAACCCACTGCCTTTGTTGAGACCTTCTGAAATTGCCTGACATCTTTTGATCTATGTGAGTTCAGCAATCTCTCACTCAACAGTGTTGTTCAAGTCTCATTTTTCCAAAATGGTCACTTTGAGATCTGTAACAGAGCATCCTAGGAGGTTGAAATGCAGTGATATTATCTTGTCCTTGTTTTGAGTCCTGGTGTCAAATTTATGTCCATTAATTCTTTTCCACAAAGGTTGTCCCTTGGTCCTACGTAGATCCAGAGGGGCACTGGAATCTAAATTTTTCTGCATCTTATAAGTAAGAAGTGCAAGAACACCATCCTTTGGTCCTGAGAAATCTACTGAAATGCTCTTCTGCTTTGAAATGTTGATAGCCAAGTTTTTTTCAGTGAAAATGAAGGGTCCAAAAATGCAGGAGAGGAGGTAGGGCACTAGTGGCAGAGGGTGGGGCTTATGTCTCTTTAACAACAGTCCAGTGTTGTTATGAAATATAATAATAAACTCTGAAGAGTTGGAAAAGAAGTGGCATTTATAGGTAGAAGCTCATTTATCCTACGGTCTAGAGTTGTCTGGAGTGGGGTGGCCTACAAATACAGTCCATCCATCCATAGTATGTACTTCTGTTGAGACCTAATCATTCATTCCCCCTCAACACACTGTTCCTTCTCTATATTGCAGGGAAAAAAATGTGCTTATCTAACATGTTTTTTAATATTATTTCTGATTCTACTTCAACAGGGCAAGACCTTATTGGCTGATGACATCTTTGCCGCTTTCTATGGTCCTGAGGTATCGGCCAAGCGTTTCCGTGCAGCCATTGCAGAAGTAGCCAACGCCAATGCCGCCATGGACTTTGTGAATACGACTCGGGATGACCCCGTTTTCCACTTCGATTCGGAGCTCATTCACTCCACCAATGCCCGGCTGTTGCAGGTTCGCAAAGAGGTCCTCCAAGCTGTGCGTTCTGAGCAATACGGCATCGCCCGAAAAATGTTGGGACAGCTGCTCCATTCCTTGCAGGTATCCCCCAAAATGTACCATATGCAGAATTAGGATAGCAGGGAAGATGGCAGCCTTCTCGGTGACAGCCCCAACTCTGTAGATGTAATGGTCTATGGGAATATCCTTGAGAGAGAGATGGAGGAAGAGGCGCAGCTGGGACAATGGTCAGATAAGAGACAGCTCAGCCCACAGAAGGAATGGAGATGTAGAAAGCATCTCAGAAGGGATCCTCCCTAGTTTCTTGGACTGTAAAGGCGAGGGGGGAGAGATGGACTTTCAGACTTGCAAGATTCTGTTACTGTAACCTTGAAATAAAGGTAGTAGAGTTATGGTTTTAGTTTCTTGTCTCAAGTACCTCAAAGGACTGATAGTGGAATATCCTGCCCTCAGAGGTGCACATCACACCCTTCCCCACTGGTGTTTTAGGGACAGATAAAACCAGTTGCTGATCGTGGGTGCCTGTCCTGAATGTTTTTGTTTTTTGATGAAGGTTTTGTTTCTATCTGTGTTGTACGATGCCCAGAGTTCTCTGCGACTGGGGTGGGTTAGTGCGCTTGGCTCGGTTTGGGATGAGCGTTTTGTGTTTTTAATGGAAGCTTTTAAACAAGTAGATAACAACTAACACAAACTAATATCACGTGAGAAAGGAGAAAAATAAATCAAAGAAAAAGCAAAAAGTGCAAGGCAAGAAAAAAAGTTAAGAAAAAAATAGAAAAGAAAGAAACAAAGATATAAAGAAGTGGCTTCCGATATTCTTCACAGCAGTTATAAGTACAAATATATTTTAACCTCTCTCTCTAATGGTGCATCATATTAGTCTTCTTTCTAATCATCAAAACCATAAATCACAAGTTCATTTTTTTTCATTCTTGCACTAAAAGTCCATAAGAGGCTTCCAGTCACCAATAAATGTAGATAGTGTCTTTTCTCTAATCAAAGAAATCCATTTCAGCAAAACCTATCAATTTCACCAACCATTCCTCCATAGTGGGTAATGTTGAATCTTTCCATCTATGCACATATAGTAATCTTGCCGCAGTAATCATATATTGAAATAATCTTCCATGGCTTTTTTCTAACTGTTTGTCCATTAATCCTAAACGGAAACATTCCGGTTTCAATTGAATATTCATCTTTAAAATCCTCTGTATCAAAGTATGTATTTGAATCCAAAATTGTTTAGCTTTTTTACATGTCCCCCAAGCATGATAAAATGTCCCTTTATGTTGTTCACATTTCCAATGTACATTTGAAGTGCTTTTATACATGCTAGATAATTTCTCTGGCATCATATACCAGCAATACATCATTTTATAAAAATTCTCTTTGAGATCATAACTCAATGTAAATTTCAACCCTTTTAACCACATATTTTCCCATTGATTCATCTGTATATTACATTGGTTCTCAACGGGGGCGGTACCGCCCCCCGGGGGGCGGTGGGAGGATGCTGAGGGGCGGTGGGCATGTTTTGGGCGGTAGAGGGGCGATGAGCATGTTTTGGCATTCGAACTTAATTTTAAAACTCCCCCCAAAATTTATTAAATCGATCATCCGGTTTACACCATTTGTACCAGCAATAAAACGAACTTACGCGACGGCTGCCCTCACGCACTTCTAAGAATGGTGAGACGAATTTGTATTCTAGGTAGGCTGACCTTGAAGAACTCAACACTATGATTCTTCTCCGATCCCAACCAGCACAGCGCATGCGTCAGCTGTCTTCCCGCACGATTAATCGCAGCGCGTGCGTTGAGCGTCCTTTCAATATGAATCTTTGATTTGACCCGTGTTTCTTGAGTTGCTTTTCGTTCGCTTCATTCCTGTTTCTTCCCCTCAGTTTCAATTTACTTTCATTGTTTATTTGGCCAGTCGGCTAGGTAAGTGCGCTGATTAGTTCTTTATCGTGGTCGTGAATTATTAATTTTGAGAAACTAATGAAACTTTGAAAGCCAGCTTCCAGAATGGTGATCGTCTCACAGAATTTTGGCTTCAAAGTAACATCAATTGCCTCTACCCAGGACCGTGGACTATCATCAAAAAAAATTTTAGCATATTTTTTTGCTGTTTTTTTAATTATCTAATTAAGAATAAAGAATTTTTAAACATTAAAAAAGCATTTGTAAAAAAAATAAAAAATTAAAAATTAAAAAAATTAAAAAACGAGCATCAAAAAAATAAATAAACGTATTTACAGCATTTTGAAATAAACATATTTACATAAAAGAGCATTTAAGCATTTTTTTTGCATTAGTCATTTTAATTTTAATAAAAGGAATGCAATTACCTTCAGGGCAAAAGTATCGAGTTAAATCGAACAAATTTGGTGTGTAAGTCTACTGAAAAAAATTACTTAAAATTTTTGCCTTTTATAATTCAGTAACTCCCCCCCCCCCACATACCCTAAATTACAGGATTTTCACAAAGGGTGGCGTTGAAAAATTTTCCATTCCTTAGTGGGGCGGCAGCTTCAAAAAGGTTGAGAATCACTGGTATATTATAACCGAAGTTCTTAGCCCACTTTATCATATGCTCTTTAACCTGTTCTTCCTGTTTCAAATTTCAGCAAAAGTTTGTACATTTAGCAATTATATGTTCATCATCAGTACATAATTGTATTTCAAATTCTGACTTACTTTGCTTCATGCTATAAGTCTTTTTATCTATTTTAAATCTTTCAAGTAACTGTAAGTGGGAAAAGCATTGACACCTGTATCTTTCTGCTATTAGTTGTTCTCTTGATTTAATCTTAAATTCCCCTTGATAGTTTTCCAATAACTCTCGGTACATCAACCATTTATCTGCCATTTCTCTTCTATAATGCGCTTCTTGAGCTGAGATCCATGAAGGTGTTTTGGGCACAACCTGGGTTTATATCTATTCCATATTCTCAATATGGTACATCTAATAAAATGATTTTTAAAGTCCACATTAATTTTAAATTTATCTTACCATAAATATCCATGCCATCCAAATCTCAGGTCATGATCTTCTAACTCTAAAAGTCTCTTGTTTCTCAGCAACATCCATTCTTTCATCCAGATCAAACAACAAGCAGCAAACTACAGCAAAATTTAAATCTGGTAAACCAATCTTCCTCTTTCCTTTGCATCTTATAACACTTTATATTTAACTTGTGGTTTTTTTCCCTTGCCATATAATTTAGATATGTCTTTTTGCCATTGTTTAAATGGTACATCCGTTGTCAAAACAGGTATTGTCTGAAACAAAAACACCATTCTTGGCAACACATTGATTTTTATCACAGAAATTCTCCCCAACAGTGATAGTTTTAATTTCTCCCATCTTAACATGTCCTTCTTAATTTCAGTCCATGTCTTAACATAATTATTTTGAAGTAACATACAATTCATGTTTGTCATAATAATATTTTACTTTTTTCTCAATCTTAAAGCCAGTTTTCTCCATCAGTTCTATTTGATCTTCTAATTTCACATTTTTTGTTAACATCTTTGTCTTCTGATTATTAATCTTGAAACCTGCTAATATACCAAAGTCCTTTAATTTTACCATTAATGCTTCTACTCCCTCTAGTGGATCTTCTAAAATTAACACCAAATCATCTGCAAATAGATTATAGATTATCTCTGATTATCTATAATCTTTAGTAAATTCTGTTTATGCAAGTATTCATCCACTTTTTCCGAGGAAATTTCTTAACCTTTGTATAAAGTATTATAATACTGATGAAACACTTTTCTCATATTCACATTAACTGTTATTACATTATTCCCTTCTTCTAACTCTATTATCACTTTCTTTTTCTTTTTGCGGCTTGTATGCCAACCATTTCCCCAGTTTATTTGCAAATTTTTTGCAAATTTCTTTGTTTTGCATAGTTCATCTTTATTTCCATCTCTCTCACTGTCAATATAGATAGTTGCCTCTGTAAAAGCTTGATTTGGTGAGTTATAGTTATCATTCCTGGAGATTTTTTAAATTCTTCTTTCTTTTTTTAAAATCTTATATAAGAACATTTGCATTTTCTCTTGCCTTTTCTTTTTCTTTCTTTTTCAATTCATTATTGTGTTGTATAAAATATCCTCTTACAGAAGCTTTACTTGCATCCCAAACCATCCTTACTTCTGTACCTCTATTAAGATTATTCTTAAAGAATTCCTTTAACTTCTTTTTATAATCCTCTACCACCATTTCTTTTTGTAATAACAACTCATTCAATCTCCATCTAAAAGATCCATTTTTCCTTTTAAAAGTTAAAGTCACTGGATTATGATCTGAAAATGTCTTTGGTAATATCTCTACTCTATAGATATTATTAGCCAAAGTCTTAGAAATACAGGTAGTCCTTGTTTAGTGACCACAATTGGGACCAGCAACTTGGTTATTAAGCAAAGCGGTTGCTAAGTGAAACTGTGACTGTGCTTATGATCTTACTTTAGCTTTCCTTTGCTTTACAGACCTGTGAAGGTCGTAAATGCAAGGACTGGTCGCAAAGTTAGTTTTTCATCACTGTTGTAACTCTGAATGGTTGCTGTATGAGGCATTTGCTAGGTGAGGACTACCTATATGTGCAAGAAATGAAGCTAGCAAGGCTAGTTAGAACAGTCTCCATGTTAGAGAGAAAACCATGGTAGATGTGGTGCCTTCCAAGGCCATCAAGAGAATGGCGAAGGATCTGTTGACTTGGAAAGGCAGGAGAAAAAAGCCTAGAATTTAAAACTGGAACCGTAGATCTGTATAAGGGCTTTGATTTCTTTGCACAGCAATGGATACATCTGTGCCTCCGTGGCTTCATTCTTGTCCAATGAAAAAACTAATCTTGCTGAGGCATGTCTGTAAACTTTCAGCCAACTATCCCATTCTTGAATAAGGTATTAGGTATCTGGAGAGCTGAGATTTAAAGCTTTGCCTGGGGGGAACATAACCAAATATATCTCTCAACTGCCTTATATTGTCTAGTACTATCTGCCTTATATTGTCTATATTATCTAGCCCAGCACTCTGTTATGAAACAGCATTTCCTCATCCTTTTGCTCTTTCAAATACAGTGGAACCTTGGATTACGAATTTAATTCATCCGTGACTCTGGTCGCACCCCGAATTGGTCGCAACCCAAGGGAAATTTCCCCATAAGGTTCAATGTAATTACCGTTAATCCATTCTGGCGTGGAGGACAGGGAGGCGGCTATTGCTTGGAGGGAGAGTCCCCCTCCCTACGACCACGTGTCAGGGGCGGAAAAATGGCCACGGACCACGTGTCAGGGGCGGAAAAATGGCCGTGGACCACGTGTCAGGGGCGGAAAATGGCCGCGGACCGTGTCAATGGAGGGAAAATGGCCGCGTATCCTGTTCGTACTCCGAGGCGGAGTTCGCAAACCGAGGTAAATTTTTGCGGCCGGAGCTGGTCGTAACCCGAAAAGTTCATTAACAGAGGCGTTCGTAACCCGAGGTACCACTGTATTCTTAATTTGCTGTTCTGCAAAAGGTATTGAAATCATTCACCAAGACAAGAAGCTCAAGCTGAGTTTGCTAACATTTCAATCAAACTGAAGGATTATCATCAATAGTTTAACAAAATAATAATACAGGAGTTGCTCACTGTCCATCTTTCTTTCTGGCTAGGATTTCTACAGCCACAGTAACTGGGTAGAACTTGGAAACGAGGAAATACATCTGGACTTGGTTCAGCCAGGCCGCGAAATTAAGTCTATCGCTGAAGGTATGGATTTTGTATGATTTTTCTCCTTTACCTATGTTTGCCTCAGCGTGAGATATAGTATTGTTAGGGGGTATCAACCCCTGGTTCATTTAGAGGACCCTATTCCCAGCCTGCTGGGAATTATTTATTTAGCCTATTTATTTATTAGGTCAATTTGTATAGCCGCCCATCTCAACAAATGATTCTGGGTAGTGAACAATATTTAAAATAAAAGTTAAAACAATTACACTCACAACTACAAAAGTCGAAATACGTAGCAGCTGAGAGAAATACAGCACTCACTAACCCAGCCAGGAGACAGGTCCCTTCACATACTCGGGGCCCCAGGCCCGGGTACAGAACCAGGTCTTTAGGGCCTTACGAAAGGCCAGCAGGATCGGGGCCAACCTGATCTCCAGAGGGAGGATGTTGCAGAGGGCAGGCACAACGGCAGGAAAAGCACATCTTCTGGGCCCTGCCAGTCAACACTCCGTAGCTGATGGGACCTGGAGCATGCCCATTCTGCCAGACCAGATAGGATGGGTAGAAACAACTGGGGGGAGATGGTCCCTTAAGTGACCCAGTTCCCAAGCCATGAAGGGCTTTAAAGGGGACAACCAGCACCTTGAGGTCTCAATCCATCTGGGAACTGCCAAGTTGGGGAAAGCTGGCAGGAGACTCCATGGAAGAGTTGCCAAGTGAAAGAGAGGGAGGAGTGGAGCTTATGCTCATCGGTGCATTTTGTTGAGACTGAGGAGGGTCTCAGGACCCCTGCCCCCCCGCCTTTTCTCCCACCCCCTTTTTTATTTGACCGTTTTTCTCTTGGGCCTCCTCAGCTGGCATCCGGACTTGCAGCGACTGCTCTGAATGGACCTGCAAAGGAAATCTTCTGGACAATCTTGCCGTTCTGACCACAGGTTACTATGGTTCCCATCCAGAAAAGCCTCTTGGTATGTTTTTTGTTGCCAGCTGAGGAAAAAAGGCTCTGTCTGGAAGTCAAAGAGATTTTTCCTCCCCTTAATACTATCAAAGCCTACAGCCTCATTTGTATTCTTCTCGCATCCTTAGAGAGTTGAGGCTAAAATCTGTAAGGAGGAGAAAATGGGTTTTGCCACAGCTTAGAGAAAAGGGCCTTTTCCTCTCTTTCCCTGAGATGTTTCTTCTTCTCTCCATCAGCTGCCTATTTTATTTATTTGGTGTCTGGTGTATGTGTGTGTGTAAGAGAGAGAGATCATTTTTAGAGCAAGTTCCACTTGTTCCTATGAAACTGGAGAGAATTGCAGGGCCTTTTCATAGTTAATTGATGGGGGAATTAGTGAATCTTTCTGCTTTGGAAGCTTTTTGTTGTTGTTGTTCTGTGAAGCCTGGTGGAATCGTCCATATTGTTTCTCTGACACAAGAAGAGAGAAAAATAGAATAATGGTGGCCTCTAGCAAAGCAGCTTTGTGGATAGGTCTAAATAAATCAATTCCTTTATCATTCCATCCTGTCAAATGTTCCGTGATTTCTTCTCTCTCTCTTTTTTTTAACCCAAGAAAATCTGTTTTTTGTTCCTGCACGTTGCGTGTGCTCCCAGATGCACCTTGTGCAGAATTGCTTAAAGATTTGGGCGGGCTGGATGACATTTTAGAGTCCGTATTGGTAGGATTCACATCCTTGGGCTCTAAGAGAAATCTGTGGGTGGGTGTCCTCTCCCTTTCTTCCTAGCAAGGAAACCCACAGCCAGGGCCAAATTAGAGATGCGGCGACATGCATCACTTGAAAGCAGAAATTGGGTTTTTTTAAAAAAATCTGCTAATAGCTGTTGGGTCTTTTTAATTGCTATTGGGGGTGAAGATGATTTTCCACTGGGAACATTTTGATTGATTGATGATGTGCCATGAAGTCATTGTTGACTTTAGCACCCACATAGATAGATAGATTTTTCTCCGTGACGGTCTGCCCCTAACCTGGTCTTTCAGGAATGTCGCTTGGAACATAGTGGGTTAGACATGGAGAGATTAACTCTATTCCTTTGGCCAGCATCCTGTCTAAATTCGCTGCAGTTGTTCTTCCTGCATTTCAGAACTATTCATGGCAGCAGCAAGGCTGGCCTTACTGTTAGGCAACATGACTTTGGACAGCAGATATTAGAGGTGACCACATATTAGAGATGAGTGCCAACAAGATACAGGCTGCCTTCTGCCTGTGCTCCCCAGCCATAGTAGAAGACAGCTTCCCATTCAGAGTTCTCTGCAGCAAAGTGGGACATGGTATGAAAAGCCCTACTCTAGAGTAACATCCCCTCCTTTACCTGCTTGTGTCATGATGCTGTTGAGTTGTGGGGCTTGTGTAGTGGCCTTGCTGCAGACGCTGAGACACCATGAAAGCATGACTTGTTCCTTGCTTGCTTGCAAAAAACAGGCCAGCCAGACCAGTTGGCTTGTTTTCTGTTGGCAATAACCAGTTGCAAGCCAAGAGCAAACTGGCTGCAATCTGCCACTGCTGGTGTGTGTGTGTGTTTGTTTTTGTTTTTACCAGCAAAGAATAATTAAAGTGTCTTTTCCCCCCTTTTTTTCCTGCCCTGTGCTGGATTTTTTCCCCTGATTTATGGGGAATCAAATAATATTAATTGATTCCACCAGCTACCCTGTAGATTCCCTTGCCCACATTATCAGTGTTGAAATAAGGTACTGCTAGCTGATTGATTCGTTTGTGTTGAACAGCAGGAAGGTGTTCTTCTGTCTTGTAATTTAGGCAGTAAGCTATATTGGGCTGTACTTGCACTACAGAGTGGGAATTATTCAAGGAGAGGGCATTTTCTTCGTTTTCCAGGCTTACAAGCCAGCTCTGAGTGGTATGCTGGGGGAGAAAAGATTGATTAGCATTTTCTCGCACACCAGGGTCTAGATAAAAAAATGGGAACCCTGCAGCTGTAACATTATTGTACAAAGAAATGCATCTTGTACAGTTCCTGCATTTCCGTTTTGTGTCAACAGGTTGTTGTTGTTCAGTCGTTAAGTCGTGTCCGACTCTTCGTGACCCCATGAACCACATTGCGCCAGGCCTTCCTGTCCTTCACTGCCTCCCTGAGTTTGCTCAGTTTCATGCTCATTGCTTCAGTGATGCTATCTAACCTTCTCATCCTCTGCCGTCCCCTTCTCCTTTTGCCTTCCATCTTTCCCAGCATCAGGGTCTTCTCCAAAGAGTCCTCTCTTCGCAACAGGTGTCAACAGGTGGCAGCAGTTAATGTCCTTGACTGATCTTAAAAGCTAAGCAGGATCTACTTGTGGTGGTTCTTGGATGGTACTTGGGAACATCAGGACAGTTGGCAGGACTGGGAAGTTGAAAAACATCCTGGAAGGAAGCAACCTCTTCTGTTAATGCTTCCAGGACAACAATATGGCTACAGTCCCCAAGAGTTGAGCTCTGAAGGAGCTTTATTTCCATTGATACATTAACATTTTCTCCAGTTTAGCTCTTGAAGACATGAACCTAGAAATCACAAAGCATGCTAGAAGTAGCTTATTTTCTTGAGAAGGATCAGAGGACAAATGTGATCAAAGTAACTGATAGATGCTTCTTGACTCCAAACCTCTGAAATACAAGTGAGGGTTGAATATGTCCGTCTTCTCGTGCTTGGAAAAAACAAATCAATAAAATTTCTGTATAAAAAAAAATAAGCATGGCTGGGAAAAGGGTGTGTGAAGGTGCATGCAACATTCAGTTATGCCATCACCCAATTATACTCAGATTGTTGCAATCTAAGAAAGAAAGAGCTATACATCTATTAATTGCTCCTCTCATCCGTAAAGGGACACTCCCATCTCTTTATTATATTGACCTGTCTATTTAAATGTCAAAGCAGATTTTTCTACAGGAGTGGTATTATCCCACCCTTCTCCACCTTTACAGGTGAAGATGCTGGGCTGAAGTGTATTTCCTCCTCCTTTGTCAGGCCCAGCCCAAGAACAACAGTGAAACAGTCCAGTCAAGTCAGGTTCCTTTATTTGGTTACATCATATAGACAGAATCTTGCCAGACTAAATTTATACTAATGCAACTAGTGGATATACCCTGGGAGATTCTACGCAGTGGCTATCCTGAACCTCTTTCGCTTCCCACACTCCCTTTGAGGACTGTGTTGTCCTTTGCTTCCTCCCCCCTTCTGGCGTGCACCCCCTCCCTCCTGATAGCCTCGCTCTCCCACATCACCCTCCTCCTCGTAGATACGTCCCATCACATTCTTGTCTCTTCAGGGAAGTGCAGCCATGGCGGGAGGTTCGATGACAGCCGCCATCGGGAGCCTCGAGGTGGCATCAATAAGGACAGCGCCTCCTTGTTCTTCTCACCCCACCATTATCTGCACCAGAAGGCAGCGGTTCTGGCTCAGGAGGCCTCCATACACTTCCTGGAGAAGATGTGGCGAGAAATAGGAAACAAGCAGTTCATGAGGTAATGTGGTTTGTTCTTTAAGATACTGAGGTTTTTGTGGTTTCCACCTGTGGAGATGTTCTAAATGGGGATTGGCCATAGGCAGCCCCAGGGCCACCCAGGGCCGTTTTTCTGAAGTCTCAGAATTTCCTCTGATTGTTAGTTCTGAAGTTAGTGGCACAGTTAAGGGCCATTTTACATCAACTGCTCATGTAGGCTGCCCAGATTGGTCCAATTGGGGCAGATTATAAATGTCATAAATACATTAAGAGAACACACCTATCTCTTTTGTGGTAAGCAACATTATGTAAACAGCAAAATTGTGAGCCAAAGAAATTAAAGGTGTGAAATGAGGAGAAGAAAAGAAAGCATAGTTAAAACTAGTTTCCACTAATCTCATTCGCCATACCTGTTCATACCTTTCTATCTTTGCCAACTAACTACTATGTCTGAACACTGATTCATACATTGCTTTTTTATCCTTTTGCTCTTTAAACTTCTCATCTCTTTCTTTTCTGAGGATCTCACTAGCTCCTTTCAGCCATGTCTCTCAATCTTCTTCCTCTCAACCCATTCACTTTTCTGTTGCTTATTTCTTCTGCGTTTTAATTCTCATTTGTTTTCTCTACATGGCTAAACCATATCCATAGACTTCTTTCATATTGTCACTCGCTTTTGTATTAATCCACATTCTTTCGTTACTCGCTCATTCTTGACCCTTTCTCTTCTTGTTTCAATGTGCACATTTCTTAAGTACCCCTTTCCCATCATATTCAAATGACTTTTTCCTGTCATCCTCAGTTTTCACTTACGCATCACAAAGCAAGCAGAAATGTCCTTTTTCTAGCCTTCTTTAAATAAACATTATTTTCCCACATTTTCAGTTCTATTGACAATCATTCTTTCCTCGTGATAGGCCATGTACTGAAGCATCTGTGCATCTGAAAAACGTCCCTATTAATTCCATTTAACTGTCAAACAAACCTGTCTTGATCTTCAGTATATTAATTTTCAGATCCCTACAGCTCCTTGCATTATACAATTTAATAGTTGCTGTAAATCAACTGAGGTAACAACCAACACGATAGCATTGTCTGTATATACCAATACACACACATTTATGTCCCTGACCAACACACTTTAATGTCTCAAGTATCCCTGAGACATTTATCCATAAATATATAAACCACCAAGAGGACATCACACATCCATGTCTATTTTTTCCTAAGATCCGCTCACGACACTACCACAAATGGACTGTCCCATGTTCAGAACCAGACATCACCTTTCTATCCTTCACTAATTCTTTCAGTCTTTCATCATAAATAGTCAAATCAATTTTGCCTTTCAATTCATTCCTTCACCATGAGTATATATGAATAAACTTATATTTAATTGTTCTGTTTGAAGCAACAGATCCTTTTCTACACAGATTCCCACCCAGCAGTTATAATTCTCATTCATTCTTGGGTCTCTGGCCCAGTCACTCCTAGTCTCATTCCCAGCCATGTATAAAACCAGATTTAATGTAGCTTAAAAGACATAGAAATTCCTATAATTACCCTGAAAAAAGGAGGGGGAAAAAGTGGCACCCACTTTAAATAATTATACCATTCACTGCGACTTTTGTACTCTCATACAATATTAAGGACAATCTTCAGTTTCAAAGGTTGCCCCACCCTGGTTTTAACCTTCACTTGGACCAAGTTAAATAGTGCAGGCAGAGAGTTATCACTGGATTATTTATGGATCAACTCTGACCCAGTGATCTATCCGTTGATGCCAGTTTATCATCTTTCCAACCCTGCCCTTCACCATAACTAAGCATTTATTTTTCCCCTCCCAGCTAAATTTGATCTTTCACACTCTTACTCAAGGGTGCTATTCCATAACACTCTGACAGGTGCCCCTCCCTGAATCTTTAGCATGTTTCAGAACCTTCTATAGCATTGAAGGAGCTTGCTAGAGTACTGAATCTGACCTGCAGCAATTAACAGGTGACAATATTAATCCTATTAAGAGCTGGGCTCTTTTTAATTTAGTGGCCAATTGGCAACCTCACAAGGGAGTTGGGGCTTGACTAGGAAATAGGACAGGACTAAAGCTGGATGAAGCAGATTACACAAAGGTTAGTGTAAAGAAAGTTATGAAGTTTATGACTAAAGCACTTTATGACTCAGCGGTTTTTTTTAATGCTCAAAGATTGGGATTTGTTCTATGACCTGTTTTTACTTGCTGATGTTCAAGAAGTTCCTTCTAGGTCTGGATCCAAACTTTGGGCAAAATTTGATCATACCAGTTTGTCGCTACCTACACCTCATTCTGAAGGTTTCCTGCAAATCTAGCATTCAGAATGGATTAAATTTCTATAAAATAGGAGTGTCTGGAAGATAGAACTTTAAAATACTTTGAACAGAGATGGTCACAAGATTGTTGTTATGATCCATCAAGTCAGCTCTGACTCCTGATGACTACAGAAAGAAGTTCCTGCAGTTTTCTTGGTAACCTTCTCAGAAGTGGCTTGCCAGTAATTTCTCTCTAAGGCTGAGAAAGAATGACTGGCCCAAAGTCACCCAGATGGCTTCATGCCTAAGGCAGGACTAGTACCTTAAACCACTACACCAGCTTGTTATACAACAGGATTAAAATCTGACAATCTTTTAGGGTATTTTTAACTTCAATTAATCTTTAATTGGCTGAAGCTACAGATAGCTTATTAATTTGGAGGCCTTCCCCTGTACCTTTCCAGAGACCCATACTGCTTCATTACACTAAGCCACCTTTTGTTGAATAAAGCACAACTGATTGTCTTTCAATAGCCTGGTAAGCCATAACCCCTGTTTTATAGACCAGAATGCCTAGGTTTGCATAACATGCTAAGCCAAACCCAAATAAACCACATTATGCCTTAGCATCATGTATGAATCTGTCCTAAAGAATAATTATTAAATCATAGTTCCCACTGTTTTGTTTGAAGGTTGCTAGATATCAGTCCAACCACAGGCCTCAGCTTCGTTGTGGATACCACTGGAAGTATGGGAGAAGAGATCAGTGCTGCTAAGTTTCAGGCACGGGAGATCATTGAACAGCGCCATGGCACCCCTCAACAACCAGATTTTTACCTCTTGGTGCCTTTCCATGATCCCGGTAAGATTAACGAGAGAGGCTCTTTTTCAGTAGAATTTCATTTTTATATTGCTTGCTTGTTAACTTTGTCCCGTGCTTCACACTAGCAGAATACAAAGTTAAAAGTGCAGAATACAAAATAAAGCATAAAATGGGACACATCAATAAAAATAGCAAACTGCAACTTATGTACAAGAATGACAGAACTTCTGATTATTTAACCAAAGACATTGCTGAGTAAAATCATCTTTGCCTGCCAGAAGATGGACGTTAGAGATGAGACTTCTTCCTTGCAAGGATTTGGGAGCCCTTGTGGGATCTCTGGCCAACAACCTTTGGATGGATGTTGGCAGAACAGAAAGAGGGGTCTCTCCCAAAGATCTAAAAAGCTCATGTGACAAAATATATATTTTTCTTGCAAGACTCTAATTTCCAGATAAGAAGCATCAGAGGCTGAGTTTAATATCTGACATCCTCAGGTGGACAAGGCTGAAGCTGTAAGGAGAAGCAATTGTGAAAAAGCAGATTTGAGAGACGAGCAGCTGATTTATAGATAAGGGAACTGTTGTATCAGTCCTGCTATAATGGGAGTTTTCCAGTATCAGGACATTTGACCATACGTTCCACCTCTTTCCTTCAGCTTCATGGCCAAATTTGGGTAGCCGTATTAAAAAAGGTCATTCTGAATTTACAGAAGTTTTGTAACTGGTGAGCCAGACAAAAAGTGATCTCAGGGAGTATGACAGGAGCCTCCTTAAATGAAGAGTTTAGTTTTGAGTTCAGGGTTTGAACCTTCCAGGACTCAATGTCCATGAATAACAGTGTGGAGTAATCTCCATATCATGGTTAGTCTTGATTTTTCCCCCTATTATTCTGGAGTTTTAATAATTCATAGAGGAACTATTTTTTTTAATTCCAGTATGAAGTAACCTTTTTTTTTCATCCTCATCACTGATATTTGGGGACTTTCTTCAGACCAGAAACACTGTCACTGAAGAATTGGTGATTACATATCAGTTTTTTATTTAAACCTTCCTCATAGAGCCTTTGAAGCCTTTCAATTAAGTTGCTTTATTTGTTTACTACTTTTCCAGTTCTGATGAAGTGACCACAATTCCCTGGGTGATGTGCGAATCTATTCAAAATATACAATATAAAGCAAACCACTATCAAAAATAAAAACAGAGTAACACCAATAATAATAATAATAATAATAATTGCTATAATAACATAAATCATAATAAAACATCAGGACAATATCTAATAGGAATTCTAAAATGGTTTTCTAAAATGTCTTGGAAAATACAAAGGGTTTTCACCTAGTGCTGGATAGATTATAATGTAGTTGTAGGTGAGTTTTTCTGCAAAGGGTATTCAATCAATGCTTCACACACTGAAATATGAAGAAATAATACCAGATGTCTGTATGAATTGGCCATTACACTCACTCACTCACTCTCTCCCCCTCCCTCTCCCTCCTCTCTCTTACATCCTTCTAGGTTTTGGCCCTGTCAGTAAGACCAGCGACCCTGAAGAATTCTGGAAAGTCTTAAACACCATCAGCCCTCTGGGTGGTGGAGATGAGCCTGAAATGTGTCTTTCTGCACTGGAGGTAGCATTCATGAAACACTCTTTATTGTTGCATAATTTTATAGATCAAAAGCTCACAAACTCTGATCCATGCAAACTCTATTTAGAAAGCCCATAGAAAGACTGGAAAACCATCAGTGTATTTGATTTGTGCTTGATTTATGGATTTCCGATGATGGACTTTTTAAGCTGTTTTGACCAGGTGCACTATGAAAGTCCTAACTGGATGAATGCACCAATTTCATAATACACTTCTGGTGCAATCTATTCTCTGTTTTTTTTTTTAAGCAGTTGAAACAGCTTTTTCAATAGCTGTTCCTAGTAGGGATCATGAATTTCATAATGATGGGTTGATGATTGGTTGTGCACCATCAGGTTGATGTTGACTGTGAGCAACCACATAGATAGACTTTCTCCAGAAGGATCTGTCCCCAGCCTGCCCTTCAGATCTCCCCAGTGATGGACCCATCACCACTGAAATCAAGTCCATCTACCTTGCTGCTGGTCATCCTCTTTTCTCTCCTCCCACCAACGTCAAATATGTTTTTTTCAAAAAATGTTGTATGCCATGGGAGCTAAAGAAACAAATTCTGTGCTTGGTGGATGTATATGAATCTTGGTTATCTTTTTCTTTACTTAGCTTGCTCTCCAGAACTCACCACCCTATTCTGAGATCTTTGTCTTTACTGATGCATCTGCTAAAGATGCTCATTTGAAGAACAGTGTGGAATCCCTTATTCAGGAAAAGAAGTGCAAGGTCAGCTGGGCCTCTTACATTTATCAAACCGTTTTCTTTTTGGTCTGTTTCTTTCCAGCTGCGCAGTATGCCAGTGCAAAATATGCCAGCCTCTTCCTCCCAGCATCCCAGAAAGTTTTGTACTGGGGTGCTGTGGTTAAGGAGCCAGACTCATGGGTGTCTTGGAGAGAGTAATGACACTGTGTGATTGCATCAAGACACAAATGTTGCAACTTCCATACTTGCATCAGCCATTGGGACACACGTGTGTAAGGGCAGCAGTTGGGTGATGATATCATTGTGGGCATGTTAGCATATTGGACTCATCGCAGTTAGGTTTGCTGCAAATGCTGCTGGTTGGATTCCGGACTGAGGAGAACAGAATTCACGTCCATCCTCAGTTATGGAAGCTCATTGGGTGACTTGGACCCAGGAGTATCTTTCAGCCCAATCTAACTGACCGAGTGGTGATCTTGGGAAACCAGTTGGAGGAGGAGTATATCACCTTGAACTCCTAGCAGAAAGGTTAAATATAAATCTAATGACAAAATGAAAACAAAAAATCAAATAAATACTAATCCATCATTGTATAGAAATGGGGTTGGCTAGCCCCCTAGAGGCCTGGCGTTGCTTCCATCGGCCTCTTGGATTTTTTCTCTTCCTTCCATTTTGTGTAAATGTGTATTTCTTTTTTATACATTTTAATTATGTATTTATTTGTTTTAATTTGTTGTAAACCGCCCAGAGTCCCCCATTGGGGGGAGATGGGTGGGGATAAGTCTGCTAAATAAATAAACAAACAAATAAATAAATAAATACTCTCCATCCTCAGCACTGATTCCAAACACAACGTTGTCATTTGCATACAAAATCCATATTTCTAAACCATTTTTTAAAGTTTTTTTTTTGCCCTGCTTTTCTTATTTTTTATAAATAACTCAAGGCGGCGTATGTACGTAATATTCCTTCCTCCTCTATTTTCCCCACAACAACCACCCTGTGAAGTGAGTTGGGCTGAGAGAGAGGGACTGGCCCAAAGTCCCCCGGCTGGTTTTCATGCCTAAACCTGGACTAGAACTCACGATCTCCTGCTTTCTAGCCTGGCACCTTCACCACTAGACCAAACTGGTTCTTTGTTCCACAAATTCTGTATTTAGAATTTTCTGGATTCTGGATCTTAAGTCTCGGATGCTTTATTTCTCAACCTAATATCAGGTGACCTTCCTAATCACAGAAGACCCATCCAAGACCCGAACAAAGCGGGAAACGCTTGCCTCGGACCGATTCAACTTGTACGTGCACTTAGCTCACAGTTCAGGGGGCCAGATTATATTTACAGACAACGATAACATCCGGCGGATGGCTGAGATTATTGGTGAATCCAGTTTATCTTCGGTAATGGCAAGGTGTATATGTGTGTATGTGTGTTTGTGTACGTTCTGCCTATATATATATCTTAAGGGGACTATATTGAGCTCGTTAATTGACTACAACCGTTTTTTGGATTGGTCAAACACTTAAATAATTTCAGTTTGCTTTTTGTCCTGTTTTTTGCTATTTATACTAGAGTGAAAGTATTTTTCATTCATCATAAGAGTATCGGAAGCACCTGTTGCATCATTTCACAATCCTAATTTTTGGAAGCAGTGGCGTGGGGGTGGTCAAAAACGTCAAGATTGTGGCTACGACACCATGGTCAAAGCCCCTCCACCTTTATATGACATATAAAAAAGGATGTGGCTTTGATCACATGACCACAGCTGTCATCTTGAAGTTTTGATTCCCCCCATAGATGCCCTGTTTTGAAGTCACTTTACTTCCTTTTTTTGCCATTGTCATGAGTTATATAGTTCTTAAAATGATTTTTTTCAATTAATATTATTTAGATTATTTAGAATATTTATTCTCTTTTGTTTTCTGCTGTAATCGTTAATGGTTTGTTAACTGATCCCTTCCTTTAATATCTGTTTTGTCTTCTTGTTTTACATGACTTCCAACCTCAGGAGGGTGGAAATGCCATCCATGGTGGTGCGGTATAAAGTAATATCTGTATCTCTCTGCTCTGAGAGTTTAAGGCAATGGTTCTCAAACATTTTGGTCTTGGGAACCATTTACATTCTTGAAAATGATTGGGGACCCCAAGGAACTTTGGTTTATGTGGGTTATATCTATCAATATTTACTGTATTAGAAATTAAAGTTGAGAAATTTTAATTAATTTATTTGACTCCACAGGCCCTCTGAAAACGTCTCAGGGACCTTAAGGGATCCCCAGACCACCCTTTGGGAGCCACTGGTTTAAGGGAAGGTGGACTGTATGTACTATTCTGAGAACTTTTATGAAAGACAGCAAACATTGGTACAGTGTTTCTCAACCTTGGCAACTTTAAGATGGGGGGACTTCAACTCCCAGAATTCCCTAGCCAGCCATGCTGGCTGGGGAATACTGGGAGTTGAAGTCCCCCCATCTTAAAGCTGCCAAGGTTGAGAAACACTGCATTGTCAGAACAATCAACTTCATTCATTAAAACATTGCTGTAATGTAGTACCTTGGTATGTTCCCATTTTGCCATTTTGAACTTCTGACCAGCTTCATAGATGAGCCAATTAATTTCAGTAGTTCACTGCCTTTGCTTCTGCTTCAAAATAAACACTGCAAAGACAGTTTTGTGGCACTTTCTTTAGCAAATGGGTAGTTTCCCATTGATAGGAACTCCCGGAGTTTCCCTCCTGTATTGGAGGAAATTGAGCTCTCCAGGTTAGCTGTGAGGAGATGCTGTGGCATTCATGCCCTGCTTGTGGCTTCCTGTTGGTATCTGCTTGGCCAGGGTAGGCCCAGGAGACTGGAGAAGCACAGCTTTTGGTCTGCCTCAGCACAGCTCTTTTAATCTTCTCAGCTGGTTGTTGAAGGGGAGGCACTACCCATGAAGGTACTGGTCTGTAACCTGAGGGTCGTCCATGACCTACAGATGCTGCTGGATGGGCAGATCGAGGGCCTTTACCCAGCTGCAGATGGTGTGCCAGTCACAGCCCAGCCTGAAATAAGAGGATCTTGCAATCATGCCCTCGCCAGTACTTGACTGGACTTCTGCAATGTACTCAAGAGACGGCTGCCTTTGAAGACCCCTCAAAAACTGCAATTAGTGCCTGCATGTTATCTGGCACACAGCGCCACGAGGATGCACGTCACAACTATGCCTCAGGCCCTGTATTGGCTGGTAGTCAGTTTTTGAGGGCAGTTCAATGTGCTGGTTTTGACCGATAGAGCCCTACATGGCATGATGCCTAGGTACTGTACTTACAGGACTGCCTTCTCCAACCAGGATTGAGCCCCCTGAGAATATCATTCCAGGAGAAATTGCTTGTGGTTCTCCACATTCCTGCGGTGTGGAGAATGAGGTCCTGCAAGCTCTGCTTTTCAGTTGTGACACTCGTTTTGTGGAATAGCCTCCTACCTGAGGTTAAGTGAGGCCCCTCCTGAGGTGCTTTCTTGAAGCAGGTAAAGATGGAGCTTTTCTGGAGAGCATTTGGAGATCAACTAGGGTGACCTTCTATGTTATTACTGCTTATTCTCATAATATCTTGTGCTTTTAACTGCTAATAATTTTGTTGATTGTTTTTCTTACATGGAAGTTTTAAATTATTGTGGTTAGATGTGATTATTTTTTGTGTGATGTAAATAGCTAAGAATCCATGGAGAGTCTGGCAGGATATTATTATTATTATTATTTATTGGATTTCTCCCCCGCCTATCTCTGGGTGGCTATATAAAGGATGGATGGATGGATGGATGGATGGATGGATGGATGGATGGATGGGAGGGAGGGAGGGAGGGAGGAAGGAAGGAAGGAAGGAAGGAAGGAAGGAAGGAAGGAAGGAAGGAAGGAAGGAAGGAAGGAAGGAAGGAAGGAAAGTAGGTTGGTTTTTCCCATCTTGACTGATGGAAAGTATCCTATTTTTCTAGGTGACTCTTTTTCGCTACCACAAAGGAAACATCTTGAGATCTAAAGGGACTCAACGGAGGACAAAGAAGCAAGCTCCCCAGTTGGTAAGCCACCAGTTCTGGATTGACAGTTTGGTGGACCACGTGGTTGTGACCATCCAAGGTGCCGTGCAGTTCTTTGAAATATGGGACCCTACAGGTAGCGATCTATATTCTCTCTTAAATTGATCTGTTTTCATGTTTCAGGTCTTGTACTTTTTAAAAAATGCTTCTATACTTCATAAATTGTTTCTTTTTCTTCGTTTTTGAGGAAACAAATGGAGTGTAGAGTTAAGATGCTGGACTAGCAGTGGGAAGATCAGATTCTAGCCCACCTTCGATCATAGAAGCACCCAGGAGGGCTTGGGGCTAGTCTGTCTTTCTCACAGAGTTGTTGGGGGGGAAATAAGAGGAAAGAGTGCTATATATTTCACCTTAAGCTCCTGTACAAAAATGTGGGTTATGTTATCTAATAAATGAATATTTATTTATTGCATTTATTAAACAGATTTCTGTCCCACCACCACAATTTAAAAAACAACAACACTCTTGGTGACTTACACAGAATAAATAGCACAGTTTAAATATCCATGGTACAATCCACAAACCTGACAGGCTTAAAAAACAATGACACTAAGTGACATAAGAAAAACCACAATAATAAAAGTAGAATATGAAAATGAAAGCCACACCAAATCAGGGAAAGGCTCTCCAAAACAATTTGATTTTCAGCAGTTTTTGAAAAATGGACAAAGAGGGGGTCAATCTAATTTCCAGAGGGAGGCTATTCTACAATGTCAGCTGCTTCCTAGTAGTTTCTTCCTAGTAGATCTGATTGGTTGGGCTGGTCCTGGCTGGAGAAGGTGATCCTACGGGCTTTATAGGTGAAAACTAGTACCTTAAATTGGACCTGGAAATCAACCAGTAACCAATGCAGGGCCCGCAAAGCTGTGTTACAGGCTCCCAGTGCCAGGAACCAGGAATTATGTGGGCTGCTGTGTTTTGGACCAACTGTAGTTTCTGAGTACTCTTTAAGGCAGTGTTTCTCAACCTTAGCAACTTTAAGATATGTGGACTTCAACTCCCAGAATTCCCCAGCCAGCATGCTGGCTGGGGATTTCTGGGAGTTGAAGTCCACATATCTTAAAAGTTGCCAGGATCGAGAAACACTGCTTTAAGGGCAGCTCCAAGAAGAGCAGCTGAGTGGTGAGGAGGGAATAGTTACTGCAGAATAAATAAAATCCCCCACAGAAATACAGAAATAAACAAGTAATAGCCATGTAAATTGATCTATTTTAAGGAATATCCTAGAACAGTGGTGATTGGACTCCACCTGAACTTTTTGGAAATGCATGACAGAAATCAATAGTATCAGAAAGCTTAGCTGGAAGACACCTGCTAATTCAAATCTTCAGGTTCAGATCTTTCCTTTTATTTTTATCCTGATGGATGGTCAGTACTCTAAGGCAGCCTTTCTCGTCCTGGTTCCAGGAATCTAGGAGCTGGAAGACTCCATTTTAGCAAGGTTGTTGCAATGATCAGCTGTGGCTATCCTTAAAAAAAGTTCTGCAGGCCTGCTGTAAGCCATAAATTATGGTTTACAAACAATAATGTCTGAGTTTACAAATGCTAAGCCACAACCAAGCAACCCACATTAAATCTTTATTACTAGGCCTTGGCAACCAACCAAATTACACATCCAAGAACATCCAGTGAGTTTTGTGTCTGATGGAGTATTTTAATTTGGAACTTCTTAATCCTAACATGTCACACTAGCAACTGTGTGTGATAAAAATATCTTTCTGTGAAGATCGGGTATGGGGAAGCAAATTTGGATTTCCCACATGTTCCTTTATGCTTCCATCTCTGCTCTTTTTGTACATGGATAAATTAAAATTACAATGACACCTTAAGACCATAAAGAAACCTAGGCTGAGGTAGGACAATGCTTCCTTTAGCTGCAAAGTGTGAATCAAGAACTTTACTCACTCTCTTAATTATATAGGGATTCCAGTTCACTCAATTTCCATGATTCTTGCTCTTTTGGGGGCTGGTATGGGGATTCTATTTGCAAGATTCTATAGGGAAGTTGGAATGTGGTCCATGTCACCTGCTGTCACAGACACTCACTGACATTGGTTCTCCAGGGGTTTTTCCCAGGATTGAATCTGGGACTGGAATTGGAATCTTCTGGGTCCCAGGTGAACCCAAGAATGGCCAACCCTTGATGGCCAAAGACCACGCGTCGCATTTTTGGGGAGTTAAGGGTTCCAGAGCTGGCGAGGCCACAATACATATGTAGATAGGAGTGGCTTTGAGGGGGTTTCTTATTTTTTTCTAAAGAAATACGTGCTTATTGTACAGTTTGTTAGAGTTTTCATTTATTTCCCATCTCAAGATGGAAGGAAATCGTACTTTTAGTTTTCATCAGTCAGATGGGGTTTTGGGTGCCAAGAAAAGGGGACTTGGGGGTCATGTCTATCCCTGGGGCCACAGGTTGCCTAACCCTGTCTTAACCACTGTACCCCACTGTATCTGAATACTAAGTATAGGATTGTTCAGTAAGGTACTGAAATAGCATTGATTCCTGTTGACTTATTGGGTATCTTATTCTTAAACAGAGAGCAAACATGGCTGCCTTTTCACTGTATAACATGCTTGGCAAAAACACTTGAGTTTATGTCTTAAATACTACTGATGTTCTTCCCATACACTTTTGTACAGACAGATTCCAAACTGATGCCACAGCTCACGGTCCCTTAGCCAAGATCCAGTCCATCGGTGGAATTTATAGAGCATTCCTTTCCACTCCTGTCCATCCTGGTGAATGGACTTTGAAACTCCAGTCCAAAGGGCATTATTCGGTGTACATTCAAGGTGAGAAGTGGGTTTAAACTGGGCTAGTTGCTTAGCAGGACCATTAGGTATGGGGACGTTGATCTCAGGGCTGTAGGTTGTCTCCCCCAATGTAAAGATTCAGTAGTTTTCTGTCATTTGTATTGGCCAGGTTTACTTAACAGATCAGTTCAAAAATGGCCGTGTATTAAGTGTTGGGGTTAAAAAAGGGCAGAACAAGTAGAGAGTCCTGGGATGTACAGGTACTGCTTGACTTACGATGACAATTTGGACTGGAATTTCCATCGCTAAGCGATGCGGTCATAAAGCACAACCACATTGCTTAGCAATGGCAATCCCTGCAGTCCCGATTGCCGTCATTAACTGAATCCCATGGTTGTTAGGTGAGGCAACTTCCTGCTGGCTTCGCACAACCAAAGTCTGTGGGGAAGCTGGCAGGAAGTTGCAAGTCCCAGGCTGGCAAGCAGGTAAATGGCTGCAGCTGGGTGGGGGAGGGAGTGAGGGAGTATGGGAGAGGGTCGGAGAGGGTGTGCAAGGGTGTGAGGGGGTGTGTGAGAGGCACCATGTGGGTCAGAGAGGGTGTACAAGGGTGTGGTGTGGGTTGGCAAGTGTGCACAAGGTGCATGAGAGGCGCCGTGGGTTGGGGAGGTGCACGAGAGTGTGGCACAAGTCAGGAAAGGTGCGCAGTGGTACGTGGCAGAGCTGTGTGGGTTGGGGAGAGTGCTCGGCAGTGCACGGCAGTGTGCAAGAGGTGCCACATGGGTTGGAGAAGGTGCATGGGGTTGTGCAAGAGGTACCATGCAGGTCGGGGAGGGTGTGCTGGGGTGTGGTGTGGGCTTAGGAGGGTGCACAGGGGTGCATGAGTGACTGGTGTGTCGCAAGCGCAGAGGGGCTGGTGGAGGGTGTGTGGGTGGGGAAGACTTATCCCAGCAGCTTGCAATCTTCCCTGCCAACTTCCCCTTTGACTTTTTGGGGAAGCCAACATGGAAGGTTGCAAATGGCAATCATGTGATCACCGGCTGCTTGGCAACTGCTGTAAGTGCAAATGAGTTGCCAAGCATCCAGATCACGATCACGTGACTGCGGGGGTGTTGGGATGGCCACAACTTTGAGGACCAGTCATAAGTCTCCTTTTTCAGCACTGTTGTAACTTTGGTCGTTGAACGAATGATCGTAAGTCAAGGACTACCTGTAACGGGGAAGTAATATTCTGTGTTCTAAAGAAAAGCCAGTGAAGAAAAGGTAGCATTTTCAGTCTTTAAAGAGCTGTACCCTTCAACTCCCTAGTCCATTGCTGACCACAGTAGTGGGTCTGGTTTTAAAATACCTGAATGTTTTGACAGGTCAGAGCACCCTCGATTTCCTGTATTATTTTGCTGTTCCTGTTGAGGGACGTCACCCAGGGTTATTCATGCTGGATAGTCCTCCTGTTGAAGGTAAATGTGGAGACTGCTCCCGTTCAGAAGATCCATGTTTGCTTTTACACAAAGGAGAGGTCTTTATCTAATGGTAGCCTTCCATTATGTATTTGGCAATCACAGCTGATCTCTGAAGGGTGTGAATTTATGGGAAACTATCCACCAACTTGTACCATCATACCTCAACCTTAAAAATCATGGATTTTTCCTTAATCCTTCCCACACTGTGCTTTTAGGTGAGGCATTTATTACTCAGCTGTCCTGTCCAACATTTTTGGCTTTGGCTTCTTCAATGTTTTCCCCTATACTAGTTTCATTTTTTCCCCTTTCCAGAAAAAATAATCTCTAAAGCAGGAAAAGGTGGCATCTTTTCCACTATGCCTTTTGATTAGTAAGGTTGGCCAACCTTTTTGTGGAAGCCTCCGTGATCTCTGCTTCATCTTATTTTCCATCTTAGTGATGGAGACAGCAACGCTAGACCGTCTTCTTAGCATCATTTCCTCATCCTGCTTCCTCCCACCTTTTGAGTTGATCTCCTAAAAGTACCACCCCAAATACAGGATGACTTGAAATTGGGGGAGAAAACTACAGATGTTCATCCCTGTCTGTGCTGTGATGCTTTGAGTTTGCACCTCATTGTTGGAAAGAAGGAAAAACCCCACCGGCAGGACTTGAATTCCACACTTTAGAAAACAGAAGATCCAGCAATTCCTTAGAACGATCTCCGTCCTTAGTCAGAACACGAACACAGTCCTTGGTTGAGGATTAAAAGAATCAGGCACACCATGCTGTTTAGAGATTGGATGCAATTCTGGTGCAATTCACATTTAATTTGCTTTTCGACAGGTTTGCCTACTTACCTGGTCATAATGGCAATTGGTCTGAATCAGACCAAGTTGGGCTCCGTTCAGCTACAGTCGGTGAACTTAGAAACGAAGACAGGCAACCTTGGGGAGTTGAAGCTACAGAGAGGAGACAGTCGGATGGATCTGTTGATGGCTGAGCTGCCTCAAACACTGTCAACTACCAACAGCTTTTCCATAGTGGTACGTGGAGTGGATGGTGAAGGCCAGAAGTTGGAGAGATCTGCTCCTCAAGTGGCAACCGTCACAGGATCCCTCCTAGAGGTAAGATAGGAAAGCCAAGGAGGAAGATTTGGGGCACACAGCTGTATTTTACATTTTTCTCCTTTTCCTATCATTATTTTACTATAGACATTCTGTTCTGTAGAACTTTATCTCCAGTGATTATTGCTTCTTTTTTTTTAGATTTTTTGTCCTGCCTTTATTATTTTTATAAATAACTCAAGGTGGTGAACATACCTAATTCCTCTTCCTCCTTGTATTTTCCCCACAACAACAACCCTGTGAAGTGAGTTGGGCTGAGAGAGAGGGACTGACACAAAGTCATCCAGCCGGCTTTCATGCCTAAGGCAGGACTAGAACTCACAGTCTCCTGGTTTTTAGTCTGGAGCCTTAACCACTAGACCAGTGTTTCTCAACCTTGGTGACTTGAAGATGTGTGGACTTCAACTCCCAGGATTCCCTAGCCAGCATGGCTGGCTGGGGAATTCTGGAAGTTGAAGTCCACACATCTTCAAGTCACCAAGGTTGAGAAACACTGCACTAGATCAAATTGGCTCTCTTCTTAATATTTTGGGTGTGTGTGTGTGTGTGTAGATATATCTATCTATACCTGGGATAGGAAACATGTTTTATTTCCCTAAATAATTGCCAACTCTCTCTCTCTCTCTCCCCCTCCCTCCCTCTCCCTCTCCCTCTCCCTCTCTCTCCCTCTCTCTCTCTCTTGCAATTATTTAGGGAAATGAAACGTGTTTCCTATCCTGGGTGCCTAAGTGTGAATGATTTTCTTATAGGAAATCCGTGGCAGCCACACCAGATAGAATGGGGGCAGTCTTGAGGATCTAGAACAAGTTGCTTTCAGTCCCTTGCAAATGGAGAGGAGTCTCAAAACCCCTTTTTCTAGATATTTTTCTTCTACCACAGTGTTGCTGAACAAAAGTGATTGCCACAAATCGAAAAACAGCTCCTTACAAAGGACGAGGCAAATGTGTCCAAACCATCATGTCACTTTTCTATTTTTGCTCTCCAGTTTTATCAACTCTCAGTAGAGTACCCCAGAGATGGCATTCTGTATTTTTCATGCTGGTAAAGTGCTTTTCCATTTCTCCCTTTTCTGTCATTTTATGAGATCTTTCCTCTTCAAGATCAGGCCAATACTTTTCTCCCACTATCCAGGGCTAGTTTTAAAATCTCCTCCCTCAGATATCTCCCTGATTGGCCTGAGCGAATACTCATCTGAGCTGTCTTCTGTTTTGAAGCTGACCTGCTAACAAATCTATCAGCAGATACCCAAGGAACTGTCTTTTCAGAGCTCTTTCTTTGCAGTGTCTCTACCCTAGTTCTGTAACTTAAACCCTGATTTGTTCCAGCTGAGCAGAGAGACTCCTGTGTTCCCAGGGAGATGTGTTTCCATCTCCTGGAAGGTGACAAATCCTGGTGCATCTAAAAATTATGGACTGAAAGTGATTAGTCTTCCCCAGACTCCAGCTAACATCTCTAATGCCAGGTAACACTTCTGGATAAGCAACATTAGATTTTTTTTTCTTATGTTGAAGTTTGATCTATGGCAGTGTTTCTCAGTCTTGGCCACTTGAAGATGTGTGGACCCACTCCCAGAATTCCCCAGCCAGCATGGCTGGCTGGGGAATTCTGGGAGTTGAAGTCCACACATCTTCAAGTGGCCAAGGTTGAGAAACACTGATCTACAGCATTTCCCGTCTATCTAGAGTCAAGGCTGTTTATGTTTCAAAATTACACTGCAGACAAGAACAGAATAGACCTTCCTGTAAAACTCTATTTGCATTTTTTGGAAGAACTATTAATCCTTTTTAGAGATAGTGTTTGGATGACGCTTGATGAAATCCGAACAGTTTTATTTCCAGGTATCTGGGGATGAGGATTCAGAAGTCTGCATAAGTCTTTGTCCTCCTATGTCTGGCAGGGAAAAAGTAAGCCATAGAAAATAGGGATTCATGCAACCATTCCCCTGTAATACAGATGACAAACATTTTTCTGATTTGTAAGTGTAATTTTTATGCAGTCTCTCAAAGGTATGCAATTGGTTGCATATATTTTCCAGTCATTGCTTTGTCTCTTTTTATAGTTCTTTATATTTCTTCAGAGGAAAGGCAGCATATGTAGAATTGCAGGTTCTCTCCCATCCCATCGCTAACAGGCCCTGCTCAGCTTAGATTTAGCATCCTCTGTCTTCCAGGCTGGTTCTTAGTCCAGACCCTTGCATTCCAGTAAAGGGAGCCTGTGACCCTCGGAGATGGGGCTTAATTACAACTCCCAGCATTCTTCTCTGTTACCCACCTTGGATGGGAATTGCGGTTCAATAATATCTGAAGCACCTCAGGTTCCCCACCTTGTTCCTGGCATCGCTGGAGCTCCATCTAGGAGTATATGCTTCTCATGCAGGTGGCTCCAGTTTCAGTCACTTGTGGATACACAAGATTTGGGGGAATGTTTCAGATGGTCCGTGGAGGCAACCAGCATTAGTTCCAATCAAGCTATATGCCCTACTCTTTAATGTAACCTAGACTGTCCAACAGTATTATCATTTTCAACTTCTCTTTCTTGCAGACTGCAATTAGGCTTTAACCAAACAGGAACAGGACAGATATTCCTGAATATTTCTGATTCTGCTCTACCTGGGTCAGTGATTACAGTAACCTTGCAGGCCGACAATCTTGACTCATCTGCAGATCCTGATTTTGCCCATATTGATCTTCTTGTGATGCCTCAACCTTTGGTGAGTCATGGGTGAAGAAACCATGTTGGAAAGGGCTCTGAAGGAGAGCACTAACTGGATGGTTTGGGGAGTTCTTCATTTCTGACAAAAAGAATTTGATGGGATCAGATAGGAGAGCCATCTCATCTAGTAATCATCACTGCCTTGAGCAGCGATGATTAGTAGATAGATGCTACAGCTCTATCTTTATGCACAGTGAGATGTTTCCCAAAGGCGGCAGAATTTGAGAACAGGCAATGTCAGTAAAAGGGATGGAAAACATCTGTCTTAGTGGGACATGTTTGATCTGTGCAGTTTGGGTACTTCTTGACTGTCGCAGCTAGCTAAATGACCTAATGTGTTTGTTCTACACTAAGTAAGTGGACCCTTGATGATGTCTTGAATTACAGCTACAAGAGATTCTGGAACTAGAGGCCACATCTAGGATTTGGAGCCTAGGGGGATTCACTGGTCACCCCACTGGGCTGCATGCATTCTTAAGCAATACAGTAAACTAGTAATATTTTTATAATATTGGCAAGCGACTTCGAATGGCAGTACATTGCCATAAAGTTGCATCTGCTTTTCACAGGTATATTATTTAAGACAATACTGAAAAAAAAATATTATTTCACACAAACACTTGCCACTGCATTCTTTTATCTGTTACAATTTGTCCTCGTTGTTCTTTCATCACAGGTGGAGACCATCTCATCCCCAGTGTGCAATGTCACATCTTCAGAGAATTCCTGTGGTCCACCACAGTCCCCTTGCCGCAGCCAACGTTGGACAGCCACCTTGCAAATCTGGGACAAAGCCGGCATCCGCTCCGTGCAGGTGGAAGAAGGCCCTGCGCTTCCTCACCGAGCACACGGGCTGGTGGAATTAGTCACTTACACCTCAGACTGTTGCTTACAGCAGGCGGAACTGGTGGTCACCAACCTGCTTGGGGAGAAATATAGATGCCAAGTGGCAGTATTGCCCCCTGACCTTCCTGGCAAGACAGTAACCCTAACTCCAGAGGATTTTAGGATGGTGGCAGATGTTGCCAGTGCTGCTAATAGAGCTGTTGTTCCTCCTTACACAATCTGGTGGTGGATATCAACAGTCTTCTTGGCCGTGTGTAGCTACGACCTTAAGGCCCCCATTTATCATGTATGGGAGGCTGCCCTCTGCTGGGAAATGATGGCATTTCACCTTATCAGAGAGTAAAGTTAAAAAGAGGGGATGGGCTGAGCAGGAGAGCAATATCTGAACGTTGGTGCCTGTGAAAGGAAGGAAGGAATTCCTCAAAGGAATTGTTGGATGTCGCACTGGGATTCACAGTCAGTGTGCAGGAAGTCACTGAAGTCTTCCTACCTGATTGGAAGAGCTGAGTTAGAGAGCAAGAATCATTCTCATTAATGGGCAGAGCATCCATGAACCCAACCTTGTGTTGAACCTAGCTGTTGATCCATGTGGTCAGGACTGTTAATCTATCAGGTGGCAATTTTCCAAGATAAGCTTGCTCTCTTGGATGATCTGGGCTCCTTGATTTTTTTTTTTTTAACTGGAGATGGATAGAAATTGGAACATCTGTATGCAGAGAATGGGGTTTAGCACTGGGATATGACTTCCCAGGAGGAAATGTCCAAAGGCCTCTGGGGGCCTGAACCCACAGTCTTGCTGCTAGGAACCACAGGCTTTGATGGACAGCACTAGTTTTGGGCTTGCTAGTCCCACAGGCTGAGCACGCTGACCCCATCTCTTGCATCGTTCCACCCCTTCTCCCCCCCCCCCAATGACCCTGCCACACATTGCATGGTGCCTGCTGTTCTTCTTCTTCCAGCTTCTCCAAATGTTTCTGGTCTTCAGTGCAGAAGTTTATTTCTGACCATAGGCATATGCTGCCAATTATTTTGCTCTTGACTACCAAGAAATGGGATTGATTTTGTTCTGGAGCAGCTTCTGCTAAAACAACCTTCCCCAAGCTGGTGTCTTTGAGATGTGTTGGACTTCCACTCAGCATGAAAGGAATGTAACTGAAAGGCACAAGGTTGAGGAAATTTGGAATGAAGGCTCCTAGAAAGTAGAAGTTTAATCACAGCATGCTCTGGAAAGCTGGCAGGTCCTTCACTGTGATACATATCATGCATAAATGAGATACATCTCAATTTTACTCTATAATGATTGCGCTATTGATATAGAAATGATTACAGATAGGCCAAATGATTACAGATACTGTAATGATTAAACTGTGAACAAATAGGCATATACTAACCATTAATTTACATCATTATGTAGACAACCAACATTCTGTGAAGCATAGAAAGCATTAATTCAAAACAAGTATTATGCCACTTTGTAACATTCTTTAGGAAGAGAAGGGTGTAGTATTGAATAGAGAGAATGGTTTGGGTTGTAAAATATTAATCTGAGTGTTAAGGCAAACATTGGTGGCATTCCAACTTCTCTGTGTAGAGAGAAGGAGATCCAGAGGGATTCTAGGGGGAAGGCATTGAGTTAGGAACAAAGGAGAGAGGCTTTTAAAATGGACAAAATATAATTTTTATTCCATTCAATGAATTTTGAATATTCTTCCTGAGGGTACTAGGAAAAACACAACACTGTTTCTTATGTGTCGTGCGTGGCTCTCTTTGTATTACTCCATAACAGTTACCCAGTAATAACTCCCTTTGCTAGGTTTTTACCATTGGGCTGAATAAGAATGGAATTTTGTGCATCTTAAAAAGCTCCTGTCTTTACACAAGACCCTCTCCGGTGATGGTGGGGCCATTAGTCACAGAACTGTTGTGTTGTCTACTTCACCCAGTCTCTTCCGCACTTGGAATCTCCATTCATTTGTTACTATCTGCAGATAACATGATTTCACAGAAGGGAAACCATTCATGATATACATCCATTCCACTGAGCCATGCAGGACCTCTTATGCATTCCCATTTCCCTGGTCATCTTTGAACCAAAATTCAAAGATAAGGGGGGAAAAAAAAACTCCAGGCAGTGCAAGACCTGGAGAGTCATTCCAAGTATTGGGCTGTGGGAAGGAAGTCAGTAGCTTTTGTCCAGTAGAGTTGGTACTGAAGGATGAGTTGTCTCTTCCCTTCCACTTTAGCCAAGAGATCATCAAGCAGGGCTCTGGATCTCAACCTTCTTCTGTGTTGCTAGGGAGTTGAGCCCAAGAACAACCTTTCTTAGGTTCATTCTTATACCTGGTCTTGGATAATTGTGCTCCAGAGGCTTTAATGGTCTAACATTCCTCATCTCCAGGATCTTGATGATGGGCTGCTCCACCCTGCCTCTGAATTATCTTCCCTCCCCTTTTGATCATCCTCCCCATACTGGTAAACCCTTTTCTCTCTTCCTTCTTCCCTAACATTTCTTTCATGCAACCCAGATTCCTTATAGTGGCCTATTCATGTTTTTGCCATGGGACATTTGTTCCCAGCCTTGGTCTTTTGGTTGCTGCATCAGCTTCTGCACCGTGAGCCTCAAAGGAGACACCTGCCAGACAGAGTAGCTCAGGGGGAAAAGTTAGAGGTCCTGAAGTGCCTGGGTGATAATTTTTCCTTTTATTTCCTCATTCCCCGTTCCTTCTTCCAGCATAAGAAGGAAAGGGGGATGAGAAGAGAAAAGGAAAATGAAGCCAGCTGAGCTCTTTTTCAAAAGCTAGTGTAAGTCTCATATTGTTTTGGGCCAAACCCTGGTTTGTTTACTCTGTGAACAAAAGCATAAAAAACAAACCAGGAAGAATCCAGGCTTCTAGATTCATCTATAGTGTCACGCCATGGTTAGAAGAAGCCAGGATTTCTCAACCAGAAATAAACCTTGTTTTCACATTTCGTTTTGTTGCCAAACGTAACCGTGCTTCCTTTCTTTGAAAATGCACAAATCACAGGATGACAGCATGCACAAAATGTAACCAAGCCTCTTTGTAAGGAGACGGTATGCGTGAAACAGGGGAGGCAAAAGAGAAACTGCTTTTGAGCAGATGCAGCACAAGCAGGTAACACTGAGGCACGTAGAAGCCTTCATTGAAATGTGTGAATGGAGTGCTCGGCCTGAATCCTCTATTCTGGGGAACTGCTGCTCCAGGACCACGTATGGAATCTAACCCTGCCTTTTTTCTGCAACTTTCGACCGTGCTAATGAATTTTGGCAGTTGAATTGCTGAAAATCAGCAGCACCGTTTGCCCATTTCTAGATTAGGAGACAAGAATGATTTAGTGTAAACTTTAAAATCACCTCGTAAGTCGATTAAAAAAGAAAGCAAGACCTCTAAAACAGAAAGAACTAAAAAAAAATCATCCTCACCCAAGGTTACCCAGCCATTCTCATTATTCTGCCCACTGCAGTCCGTGAGCTAAATGCAGATCCCAATCACCAAAAATGACCCATCTCCCCTACTATATACAAGTAGTCCTCATTTAGCAGCCACAACTGGGACTGGCAGCTCAGTCTTAAGCAAAGCGGTCGCTAAGTGAAACCGCAATTGTGCTTATGATCTTATTTCAGCTTTCCTTTGCTTTACGGACCTGCAAAGGTTGTAAATATGAGGACTGGTTGCAAAGTTTTTTTTTAATCACCATCATAACTTCAAACAGTCACTAAATGAAGCAGTCACTAAACGAGGACTACCTGTAATGGATATGTTTGGCCAGTGGGGTGGGATGGGGGGAGAGTAAGAACACTCTTTGGGTGTTCAACAGAAGAGATCTTGCCCTTCATCCAATAGCCCATCTCAATAGTCTTCTCCATGACTTGTGGTCAGATCTCCTGCCTTCTTTATTGACTTCAGAGTAGCCATAAGAACTTGCTAATACGATTGGGGAAGCAAGTTTGGTTTTCCAGGTCAGAATCCTTAGTGGTTACTACCTGTTTCTCCACAGGCAACGCCAGGAGAAGCAGAAAGCAGTGGGAGCTTTCAGCCTGAACCTCTTTCAGCTGCTCTGAATAGTGAGCGTTAGACCTGATCCTTTTCTGGACTCTTCCGTCTTAACCTGGATGCTTACGTAGCCTCCAATTGCCTGTTTGTGCGACCCTATTCCAGTTCCCAGAAGCCTTTCCTAATAAATCTGATCTATATATTTTTGCCTACTGACAAATCTCTTTATATTTGTATGCAAATTATTTTTTTAGTTCCAGATGTTTTTGTTTTGGTTGTCTGTGGTGAGTGCCTTTTGTGAATATGGAAATAGAGATTTATGTAAGCAGGGTTTTGGAAATTTGAGCATGAAGTCAATAAAGTCAACTTCAATTCAAGGCAAAGCATTTGCTTCCTTAATGTTCGTTGTTTCAGCACTAGAGAAGAAGTGGATCACTTTTTCGCTACCCGTTTTTCCCCATGGAACCCAGTTCAAAGACATTCAAATACTTTTAAAATTTTAATTGCACATTCATTTCAATACATTGCATGATGTTAACCTCGGAATAAATACAAAAACATTTTTAAAAGAATGAAATAGTTCAATAATTGGGGGGACCTGGGTGGAAGTGAAAGGAGAAAGCATTAATAATGTAATAATGTACTATACCAACTTTGGGATTTCTTTTTTATGTAGTTGCTTATTCACGCCAGCAAGGGGAGGCAGCAACTAAGGAAGGAGAGAACGACTGGCAAGTTTGCCAACAAGAGAGAACTGCTCCTGTCTGTGCTCCTGCACTCTGAAGATGCTGGTCACAGGTGCTGGCGAGACGTTAGGAAACAAAACTTCCAGAACACGGCCACACAGCCCGGAAGACCCCCACCAGCCATTGCCAACAAGACTTGATTTTACAATGACTCGCTCAATGTTCTGGGCCTGACGGTGAAACAGGCCAGTGATGCAGAATGCAGGATCAATAGGAAAATAATTACCTCTCTTCAGGTTCAAGTCTGCCCCACACAGTGAGGAATCCCAGTTTAAAGCGTCGTTGACAGGTGGCTGTCTGACTTTCAGCAAAAGTAATTAATTCCATGCACTAGGAGTTCTCCATGATGTGCCCCATGGAGGTGCACAGTTCCCCACTCGCACAGCAGAAACAAGCCCTAGCAACTTTTTAGTTCTGCAACGTCCCCATGATTTGGCCACCTGCCCGTGAGGGGGAGAGTCTTCAGTAATCCTTTGCTCTACTGGTGTTAAATAGTCTTTCTTGTTGTATTTTGACAGCATCAATGGCAGTTAGAAGGTGTGTTTGGTTTGTTGGACCATCACCCAATACGCTGGAGGCAACTACAGAAGGGACTACAGAAAAACCAGGAAGAGAGCTGAAAGGGTCAGGCTAGGAACTGACCGGGGGGCCACCGAACATGCCAGTAAAGTTTTCACTGAGTCAAGGAGAGCTGAATTGCACTTCAATTGTGCAGAAAGACCTAGCATCTACTCTAAATGTACCTTCCAAATTGCCAAGTATTTAAACACAGAAATGCCCAAATATCTTAGGGCGGTATTTACTCAAGCAAGATTTGAGCAGTTGGACACAATGGTTAAATATGGAAGATTTAACCAAGTCCCTTATACTGAACGCACTTGTATTTGCAGAGCTCCAGAGATAAAAGACTTAACACATATATTATTTGAATGTCAACTGTATAAAAAGGAGAGGGATTGGCATCTTGGACCACACATTAGACGGATGATCTTCTGGGATCCTTTCATTAATACAACATATTTAATGGGCAATCAGGATTCAAAGATGACATATAATACGGCCCTTTATCTGAACAATAAGTTCAATTGTAGGAAAGAGTAAATTGTAGGGGTGATACAGAAATACGATTTGCATCTTTTTTCTTTTTTAATTTTAATTCTAATTTTTCTTATCCTATGTTTAATATGTGGTCTTAATAATGTCTTGTGTTTCCTATGTTTTATACACTGTATCTTGATATGGCCTATTGGCTAATCAATCATAAAGAACCAAGCTAAACTAAACCTAGGACCTACTCTATGCAAAGAGGGGTTCTACCACTGAACTGTGGTTCAGCCCTTTCATTGCCTTGTCACTGGCGTCAGAGGTCCAAATCCAACAGAGCTGCTCTTCAGCACCTTGAGACCCCAAGAAGGCCCTCGGGCGTAGAGACTGAATGATTCACTCTATGTCTTGCCTAAGTCTTGTCTAAGATACTGCTGATCTGAGATCATTTCTTTTGCCTTGGTTCCTAGCACTCGGAACATGGAGCACATGCTCTTTTATTCTCCTCCTGGTAGGATGTAGTTAACTAGATGCTGGGCTTTGCCTACTCTTATAATGTATTTCTTGTAAGTAACTCTCCTTTCTGTTACAGTTACAAAACCAGCTTTGCTAATCATCGCTTGGGGTTAGGATTCCCATTCTCACAAATGCTCTTGCCCACAAAGAACACCTCTGCCTCCAACAATTTGAAGACAAGAAGCCAACTATTGAAAAATCAGACATTTGGGCCATCCAACACTGACTCACCTGACCGATCCTTGCTCTCTAGATGCTTATGGTTTGTGGGTGGGGTGGAGGTCTACCCGTCAGTTTTTATTTGATCCTAGTAAATGGGGATGTCAATAGACTTTTTTAGCTGGGCTCGTCTGGCAATCCAAAGGAAGGATTATATATTGTTCTCTTTTCGTGGTTTAATTGAAGTATCCCCAGGGCTGTCTCCTCCACCAGCCCTAGTTTCAACCTGCCCCTTGCAAAACTTCTAGGAGAACCTGTTAGGAATTTATCCACTTTGGGGAGGGGAGGTAGATGCAGGCTACACCAATGTTATTTCCCTGTAGCAACACCAGTACTTTGAAATGTTTCTCTGTGAAACTCAAGCAGCCCCCATCTTGTTAGGTTTTAGGAATTTATTACAAAGACAATGGTTTAAGAGGGATTTTGTGTCTGAATGCAAGCTTCTACCTATTAATTCCTTATCATTTTATTTCTTCTTCTTGGAACTCATATTTTGGACACCAGCATGCTGTCTGGGGAATTCTGGGAGTTGAAGTCCACACATCTTCAAGTCACCAAGGTTGAGAAACACTGATCTAGAAGCATTTGGGCCCCAGAAATAACAGTCCAAAATGGGGAAAGGAAACTCGGAGCTAACACAAAACGTAGGCTGGCCACACTGAGCTGTGCTCCCTGGTTTCATAATCCTGTTCAGCCATAAATAAATATCTCTTGGTTTCATTTCTCTTAGCTACAGAAAATAATAGTCACTCAGCCACTCAGTTAATAGGAAACTGAAGAATAGAACTATGGCTAGTTACTTGCAGGTTAAAAGGATGATACACGTATCAAAGGAGACATTGCAAAATTTGGAGACAATCAACATATTTGGTCTCTGAATGAAAAGACCTTTGATGGGTATGTGCTCTTTGCCCAGGTTGGAAAAAAAAGATGACCCAATGCTCCAGAGGAAACACAGAGGGAAGTTACTTCAGCACAGGTATCCTAGTGAAGAACCTGCTGCCATGATGTGACTTCTGATCCAGAGCTACAGAATGCAAAGTCCTGAAGCTGTTGTAAGAAGAGGAAGTTTTCAACCTCCCTGCAGTGAGAATCTGAAACATGCTGGCTGGAGCATGAAGGCCGGTAACGAAGCAGTTACAAGCCTTGACCTCACTGGCCTGTAGCTCTGGTTCATTTCTTTTGCTTATCCATCCCCTTCCACAGGTTATTTTTCATGAATCTCAAAATCCTATTCTTCACCTTTCCCATACTAACGATCATCAGCCATCTCAAGATATTTCTCCAACAAACCCTCTGCAAACGGAGAGGGGAATAGGAATAGGAATTCTTTCCTAACAAAAGACTTGATGCGCTCCATCGTTTGGAGTCCCCAAAGGAGATGATGTCTCAAACATGACCAACTGAAGCAGAAGTGTCATTGAGTTTGTTGTCGCCCGTCCCTGAGCATCTTGTTAGATAAAGGTGAACTCCTTGTGGCCGGGGAGTCTATAACCCCAGCTCTCCTTCAGCTGCTTGCGCAGGAATGCTTTTTCTTCCTCCAGTTGTGCAATGCGTTGGCATTTTTGGGAGACTTCCTGTTAGCCAGGTAGACATCAAGGATTACAAGACAAATAGCATAATTTCTTTATTCATCTGAAATATTTATAGCCCTCCTGCTCTTGGAAGGAGCTCATGGTTGGTTACATCCCAATTCAACTGGGTCCCCCCACCCGTCTTTGGGGCCATTTTACTGAGCAACCAAAGATGGGCAAACAATGACCGTTCAGGAATGATGAACTCCAACTCCCATCAGTCTTAGACAGCTGGCATGAGGAGGATGGGAATGGCAGTTCAGTAGTATCTGGAGGGCCATAAATGTCCACCCTGTGCTAAGTTTTCATACCATGATGTGTGTGGGGAGAGAGAGGATAGAGCACACCTTAGTTGCGTGCTTCTTTTCAACCAGATGAGGTGCCCTACTGAGGCTCATGCAATGATTTGTCATTGTATATTGATTATCATATTTTAAAAAGATGCATTTTGCCAAAGGATCCCACAAAATGATCTCACATTATAGGTGCAAGCTGAATTTTTAAATTCTGCAAAAAATCAGAATCTGCTTCCAGATACAGATCCTCTACATATCAGACTCTAAGTATGATAAGGTGGTTTTTGGAGTGGGGTGGTTTAATTTTGGGCTAATGGGATCAAATCTGTTTTTGATTAGAACGCTGATGTCTAGTTATGAGAACAGATGCAAATTAATTGTTATCCGCAAACTACATGTTCAAACCCCCCTGTATTACCATCAAGGATTCCAACACAAAACGTAGGGCAGCCCGTTGAGTGGCATAAAACTTGATCAGAGACAACCAATTAATATTTCAAAGGCAATTCATATTACAGGGGAGGAATAGATTGAAATGAATCTATAAATGATTTTCAAGGAACAGTTATGGGAAGGGGGGATATTGAACTCTACCTGCTCTTGCTAGATTACTTAGAAGATAGAAAGAAACCCTTTGTACAGCAGTCCACCAAAGACTTCTCAGTAGGTTAAAATTTACTTTCTCTTGACTTTGTTCCAGGTGGTAGAGAAATGCTATTTTCTCTTAGGGGGGAAAAAAAACCCAACCAAAAATTCTAAATAAAAAAATACACACGCCCAACTGCCCCATAGCAGTTCTTCTATTTTTAGGTTTATTCACTGAACACCAGAAAGTCTGTTCACTTACCAAAGAAGAATTATTCTTATTTCTCAAAACACTAAGAAAGGTGTGAATTTCAGGGTCAGGTGACTCTCTTTAATGCTGTACAAAGTGTGTGTCCTAAAAACTGCAAGCACGCTTGCTTTGTGGGATAAGCCTGGATGCTGGGTTCTACTACCAGTAGATCAATCTGGCACATTACAAGTGCAACTTAAATAAATTTTCCCCCTTTTCCATCAAAAGGAGATCAGCCAGCATTTGTAGTTACCTTGGTCAACAGGTGGTTCTGTTCCTTTAGCACAACGATGGCTTGCTGGTGAAATGGATTTGCTGGGGAAGAAAAGGGAATCCCCCAACATTTGAGCGGCACTTCGGACTGCAAAGGAGGAAAATAAAAATTTAAGTGTGACTCATCACCACATTTGCATCTAGTACTAACAGGGCTGCTTGCTGGTAACATTCTTAACACAAAGTTCTCTTAGAACCCAGTATCTAAGGAAGATCAATTTGGGGAGAAGTTATGAGTCTGGAGTAAAAGGATAATAGAGCAATTCAGGAGAAACCAGAGTCCTGGTCATACTTTTGCAAAGCATGCTAAGAACACAATGCAATTGCAATGTCAAACTTCCTACCCCCATCCTGTGCCACCTCCATGCACAGAATATGCCATCTAAATGGTATGCATGAAGGACCCCTTTTTGGATCTCCTACATAAAGAGTAATCCAGACTCCCTAATCTGGTGCTGCTGGACTCAATTCCTAGTCCAGCACAACCGAAGGGGGTCAGATTGGAGAAGGTAAGTGCAATCCTCATCCCACGTACTAGATATAGGGTGAGTTATCCATAGGTCCCTACCCTTATATGTACATAAGTGATGTGCTGCAGAGGCCAAAGAAGGTGGAATGTTTATTGCATGAATACAGCTAGCAGGCACAATATTTGTAAATAGCAGTGATAGGGCAAGAGAAGGAGATGGGGAAAGAAGAATGCAATCCCTTCATCCCTGCAGCAGTCACCATGAAAATAATAGTACCAGAATTGCGATTTGCCTTCACTGGCAGTGAAAGCCTCCATTGGCACCACTGGAACCTTCTGTCCTCTACAATAGCAGCATTGCACAGCGAAGAAGAAAGAGAATTTCATCAGGGTCCCCAGCAAAGGAGGAGAAGTTAAATTGCCCTCCGCCCCCATTTGCATTTACAAAAAGGTGCATGTGCACTGAATTCTCAGAATTAATGTCACATTTATTTGGCCTTCAACCTATTGCATGCAGGTTGGACTTACAAAAGAGGGTTTCCAAAACCTTGAAAAAATCTTGCAGATGGGAGAAAGAAAGCTTGAATGGAGGTTCAGTTCTACAACAGCAACTTGATGAATTAAAGATCAGGATGTCAGAAACAAAAGAAAGGAATACAGAGTTGACTTGTTTGATCAGGACTAAAATATGAAATATTTTTGTAATGTTCTGGAAACCCTTTATGGACTTTTTGCTGACATTTGGACAGAAATGATGATTTTTGGATTTGTGAATGGATGGGGGGCTATGGGAAGAAGTGAACCATGTATGTAATTTCATAGCGGGTGGGGAACGATTTGCCAGTACTTGTTGCAAGGAAGATCGGGAGTTGCTTCTTTAAATATTCTGTTTTTCTATCTCTTTCATTTCTCTTCTTTGACTCTTCTTTTTTGCACTTTTATTTCCTTTCTATTCTTTTCTTTCTTTTTCCTGATTTCAGGTTGTATTACCATTTAGTGTTGTAAAACTCTTTAATAAAAAGTATTCAGCGTCTCCCTCTCTCTCACAGACACACACACAAACGATTGCACGCAGGAAAGTAAGAAGCGGAATGAATAGCCTAGAGAATTCTCTGGAGAAGGAAGGTAGAGCAAAGGATATCTTGCTATGCTACTGCTTTTAATAAGGTGGGACTCCATCGTTATTCCAGATCTGCCCAAGACTGAAAAGTACTTCAGCATCTCCTTGCAACTGAACTCACAGGGCAACAATATGGAGCAGTTTCCTATAGTCTAGAAAAGTCCTATTCTCATCTTTAGTGTAGGATTAGCCAAATCCAGATTAATTTGGGGATATAATCCATTAGCCCACTTTCACCATGTTATTGCCTATCAGTTCTGCTAGACTTCAACTCCCATAAATTGGGGGGGGGGGCTGCATTAGGAAGCTGTCCTGCTGAAACAAAGAAGTCCTTACCCACTCAGGAATATCTTACTCAGCAAATTTGATCTATCCGTTCCCTCTTCTCCCACCTCTGTACAGGCAGTCCTCACTTAGCAACCACAATTGGGACCGGCAACTCCATCACTCAATGTCATCGTTGCTAAGCGAAACATCACATGACCACAACAAACTTATGACATCATTTCCCATTCAATCGTTAAGCGAGACATTGTGTGACCCCAACTTCCAATTTTATTGTCACCTTCTCCATTGACTCTGCTTGTCACAAGCCAGTTGCAAAGCACACAAATGGCAATCATATGACTGTGGGGATGCTGCACAGGTCGTAAATGTGAGGACTGGTTGTAAAGTTACTTATTCAGTGCCATCGTAACTTCGAACAGTCGCTAAAAATGGTGGTCAGTAAGCAAGGTCCACCTGTATCTGTCACACGGGGCTGCCTTAGCCTGTATGTCTACCTTCACTATCGATTTCCAACATCCCACCCCTTCAGTCCAACTGACCTTTCCAGAAGAAGTGAGTAAACTTTTCAAGCACAGATTGACTTCCTGGATCTTGGCCAGCAGCAGGCAGCTCTGCTTAGAGTAAGAATCTTGGTAATCCTTCTGCAGTTGTGCAAAACAGAGTAATCAACCTCAGGACTGGAAATCTGATGGGGATCCCAAACATTCCAGTTCAAGAAATGAGCAAAAGGGGGATTTCTTGCATTTAAGATATCAACAATTACTCTATGAAAGTCTGAAGAATTAGCTACATATAAGTACTTGTAATTTAATTGCATGTTCCCTTCCTGTTTTAATTTCTGATTCCACTCTCACACAGTTGCTTTGTTTCCATGGAAGCAAAAGATTGTAAGATCTTTGGAACAGGAACCTATGTACCCAATAAAGGATCACAGCATACATGTGAATACCGACAATAATTTAGTATAATAGTAAGGTTTAAACTTAGATAAATTTCATTAATGGGTCTTCTGCTTTTTTAAAATTACAAGTATAGAACGTACTTGCGAATGCACCTCCGCTACAAGGTGATTCGGCTGTTGCAGCCCTTCCCAACCTTGTTTATTTTATTTATTTGAATTTATTAGCCACCCAATTCTAACAGACTCTGTGCTATCCCGATGTGTTAAAATACAACTTCATTTATTCATCCATTTATTCAACAATACTCATAGATTGCCCTGGTCTGAATGACTCTGGACAGTGCACACGAGCAAACCAACAACCGAGTATCTTAATAATTAAAACTCCAAACCTATTCAGTGCAATATAATAACAGTTAAACAGAACAGAATATGCCACAGCCAGCTAACCGGGGTTATGGGAGTTGCAGTCCAGCTGATATCAGCTTAGGAAAAGGCTGATATTGCAAGACTGGTTAGAACAGCTCCATTGCGATCAGCAACTCACTGATTGTATGTAACACCCCTTTAAAAAGGGCTATGGAAATACTTCCACCTTGGGCCCATGGCGAGAAATTTTATCGCAGGGGATTTTATTGCAGGGGTAATAGTCAAGCACAAAGCTATTCTGGAGGATCAGCAGAAGTCGGTGCAAAACAACTCCCAAACTTAGATACCAAGAGTCCTGCATGTTATAAAGTCAGAAGATAGCTTGCAATCCAGGAGTTCTTGTGGACCTGCAGCTCCTCCTGGAATAGCAGGTAGACGCTGTGGCCGGGAGCTTTAGCTGGTGTCCCAGTTATGGCCAGCCCCACTGCCAGAGTCACTCACTCCCTTGTCACTTCTTGAATAGACTGCTGTAATATGCTTTACGTGAGACTGCCCCTGAAAACTACTCAAAAACTTCATCTGGCTCAAAATGTAGTTGCCCATGTACTACTGTGAACACTCTATTAATGTCCCATAACACCATTCAAGGTGTTAGTAATACGTTCAAAAGCCCCACATGGCTTGGATTGTACTTTGTGCAGGATGTCTTGCTCCAAGTAGTCCCTGCTTCCCACCCAACCTCCAACCCCAAGTTGCAGCAGGAGAGGACTCAGAAGCAGAGTTGGTCTGCTGGAGCTTCCTTTGCTCATGCTTCTTAACTGCAGCACGTGGTCAAGGCTGCAAGATTCACCTGGACTTTCTTTAATGGGTTCTGGTGCCAAGAAGGAGAGGCAGTTTGGTGTAGTGGTTGAGGCACCAGGCTAGAAACCAAGGGACCATACGTTCTAGTCCTGCCTTAGGCACAAAGCCAGCAGGGTGACCTTGGGCCAGTCCCTCTCTCTCACCCCAGGATCAAGGTAATGGCAAACCACTTCTGAAACCTTGCCAAGAAAACTGCAGAGAGTTGTCCAGGCAGTTGCCAGGAGTCAACATTGACTTGAGGACACCGAAAGAAACAAGCAAAAAAAAAAAAGTCAAAAATCAGGGTCCAGCTCAGACTCAAGAACTGAGACAGGAACCCTCCTTTTTTGTGAGCTCATTACAGTGGCATTTCTTGGAAGGTTTAGCATTTCTTTTCCCAGGTGGTTGCATGATGGGCTAAGAACCTGTTTCATCTACTGACTGTTTGTCTGTAGAGAGATTCCTCCTCCTTTCTCGGTCTCAGTCCAATCTCCCAGACTTTCTACGGAACCAACTCCCCCACCCCTCCCAGAAGTAAGATCAGCATCTTTGTTGTTAATGTTTAGAAAGCTAGTGAAAACACAGTTATTTCAACAAGCTTTCAGAGACTGAGATATAGAAGATATATATATGTAGAATATAGTCAGGTAGGGCTGGTGACATTGCTGCTGGTATGATTTTATTGGGAAGTTGATTTAGTAATATTAGATATATTTGTATGTATTTTTTATTATATATTGCTTTTGTAAGCGGCCTAGATTTATTCTCCTTTGAAATGAGATGAAAACATTTGTCAGTCAATGAATGAATAAATTAGACAACCAGCAGCAATGTAGATGGACTCAGAGTGGCAATGGATCATTCCCAGGCTTGTGTTGAGGGAGCTCCTGGCAAGCCTTTTTGAATGTTATTATTGCTATTTTGTCTGGGGACTATATTTTTAACTGCTTTCAAATGATGTATTTGAAATAGTGTAAGCCTCCCAGAGGTTGGAGTTGGGCAGCCTTTAAAAAATGCAATAAATAAATGAATGAATAAACTCCCTTTGGCAAACTGAGTTGCCCAGAGTGGCTCGGCTATACAAAGATAAAGAAGGAAGGAAGGAAATGACTTTAACATTGCTGCTGCACCTTGATTCAGAAATACTGGTCCTTTCAAAAAATTCAGGATCTGACTGATTCTCTGAGGAGTCCGTATGGCCCATTGCAATCCGTCAGGAGTTTGTCAAACTCCAGACGGAAACAGAAAGACGTGCTCTTAGGCAGTGCAAAATCGGCAATGTTTAGGGTGTATTTATACAAAGGCAGCGTCTGTGCCTTGTTGTTATTACTCACAGGGGGGTTGGCAACCTTCAACCTTAGAGCTACATCCGCCCACACTTTTGGTCCTGGGCCCACCCATTCTTTGTTGGAGCCCTGCTCGCCCCGCAACTCCCTCAGATTGCGCCTGAGGACACACAACCTTGAGAGGTAAAAAGGCTCCCCACCCCAACTTACCGCCTGGGCTCCCACGTGCTTCTGGCGTTTTTGAGCCTCCAGCAGATGGCACTGCAACCAGTCGCGCAGCTGGTTCACCATTTCCAAGCCCTGTATCAAGGCATCCCGCTCTCGTTCCAGCTGTTGCATCTGCTTCAGCTGCAAAGAGAGGGAGGGAGGGAGCAAGAAGAAACAGTAATTGGTACAACAGCTTGCTGCTGTTTTACTCACAGGAGAATTTCTTTGCAAATTCTCTTTGCAAAGCACTTTTGCAAATCTTTGCGAGCACTTTTAACTAGACATAAGACGCCCTGGAAAGAGACATACAGCATTAAGTCATTTCCTCTCCATCCTCCAGCTCCATAATTTGGGCTTGCATTCAGAAGGGTTCACGCTCAGCCCTCAGTTCCAAGGACTTGAAGCACACTTGGAGCATCATCTGAGACATGAAGGGTGCTGCCGGCCAGAAGAGACTCCACCTGTGAGCTTCATTCTGCCTATACCTGAAAGCAAAAATGATGTTTCTCCTCTTCATACCCAAAAGCAGATTTGCAACACTTTGGCTCTTTGGAAGAAGCTCCGTTGGTTGAACGGCTAATTTGAATCTCTGGTGTTTTCAGATCTTTATTTTAAAATAAAATTCTATGCCAAGCAAAACCGCACAAGGAGTTCTATCAAAATCAGTCCTCAAGATGGCTTGTAAAGGCAAGAAACATCCACACCCAGTTACAATAAACAGCAGAGCGCCATAAATACGAAACCAAACAACTGTTGGCAATGAGAGCAGTATTGAAGAAATACACACATACACACACACACACACCCCTATACCAGAAGAGGAGGATCAGAAGGGGGAGAAGGCAGCCCAGCCTATCTCCAGAAGACTGGGGAAATAACAAATCTTGATGAAGTTTCCAAAGACCTCGGTGACTGATAAGCATAAGCACAATATAAATTAAGATGCTTCTAGCACTTAAGGACTTTTATAGGAAAAAAGCAATTTCCTCATTAAAAATTGCTATAAAATTGCTGTAAACATCCTGTTTATTTTAAAATAAAGAACAAGATTCAAATTAGCTGTTCAACCCACGGAGCTTCCTCCAAAGAGCCAAACTGCTGCAAATCAGCTTCTGGGTACGAAGAGGAGAAACGTCATTTTTGTTTTAATTTATAGGCAGAATATCTATAGAATAATACCATGTGCCTTCCATTCCAGAACTTCAGGGGAAAATACTGTTTAAGGGGCATGCAGGGAGGTGGTGAGAAGTTGCGTGCATGAATCCCTGGCTCTCACAAGGACTTACCCAGACAAAGAATTGCAGGGCCTGCAGATTGCTGAGGGCTGTTCTCAGTGGGATGATGAGGATGGTGTAGCCTCCTTGAACTGCCATGGTGGCTCTGTGGTGGCAGGCAGGCAGGCAGGCAGGCAGAAGCACGGAGGACCTCTACTTTGTTCTCCCTCAACACGTTTTCTTTGACTTCAAGCTAGACATCCGGAGGAACTTTCTGACTGTACCAGCTGCCAGCCAAGGGAACAGGCTGATCCATGAAGTGGTGAATTTCTCCCCACTGGAGGTCTTTCAACAGAGGCTGGCTGGTCACCTGTCACAGATACTCTAGTGGATCTTCCCCTGAGCTGGAGCATTGGACTAGATTTCCAAGGTCCCTCCCAACGCTAGGATTCTATGAGTCACTTCTTTGATCTGCTTACTCTTCCAGAGATCAAAGCTGCACCCATCACACCGCCTGTGGGTGTAGAACCCACATGGACAGCTCCTACTCCTGCAAAACCACCCTTGTTTCTCCTGCAACCCTCTCACCAGATCTCCTCAGACTACTCTACCATCTCCCTTCTCCTTCTTGAATCCTGCTAGTCCTCCTTCCTTTAACAGCTCCTTCCTGCTCACTTCTGAAATGTCCTTCCCAGCCTCCCCTCAACTTTCTCCCTTCTACCCACTTTTTCCTTCCATCCATCTTCCCCTTTCCTTCTTTAGCAGCCCTCTGCCCCAACCCCTCCTGCCTCTTCATCTGTAGCCACACCTTCATGCCCATCTCCTGATGGCTTCCTCTCTAGCTTTCAGCCCTCTGCTCTGTATTTCCCACTTGTATTCCCCATTTGTGGTCTTCTTTTCCATTACTTTGTGCTGCCTTTTTCATTGCCCTCTGCTTTATTCTGTGCTTCTTTCCCTCCCCATGACCCTTCCCCTGCTCTGGTAGGGGATATACTCAGTGTCTGGAAACTTCTGGTTTGTCCCACTCTGCTGAACTCAGCAGTTCCCAAAGCATGCTGGCTTAGACTTCAAGCTTCAGTTGCCCAGGATAATAGGACCTCTAAACCCAGTCTTTTTGGCTGGCCACGTGAGCTTGGGGAACGGAAGAGGTGAGCAGCAGGGTGAGGATTAACTCCTTTGAATGTCTAAAAAACTTGCAGCCAGAGTTCTGATACTGAGTCAGCAAGTGCTGGTGGAAGATTTATTCATACCTTTTTATCCCATATTTTTCAGACCCAACTGGGACAGGGAAAATGGCCCACAAGAACAGGATGGAAAAAGTTGGGCAAAAGGTGCGATACAAGAAAATATTAAAGAAAAGCATTTAAAATCAGCCAAATTACACATTTTTCCCCTTCCCTGTCCTCATGGCTTGTTTAAGTATTAACTTAAGACGGCAGAGCACAGGAGTGTCAGCGTGAATGTGTATGATTTTTGGTTTTTTAGTACATGTAAGAGTTGTCAAAGAAAACGTTAAGCACCCTTTAATGCACACACAGACTGCTTGGTAGGGATTCATTGTTTATGTTTTATTGATTTTATTGTCATTTCTTTGATTATGAGCCCCCCAGAGTCATTGAGAGTCGGGCAGCATGCAAGTTTAATATATTATTATTATTATTATTATTATTATTATTATTATTATTATTATTATAGTCTTTTTGTGGAAGGGTGCTCTCCCCATTCCAAATATCCCCACTGGCCCCCAAAGGTTGGGGCTTTCTTTTCTGAGCACTTTTCTCCTTCCCTCTCTATCAAATTGTAGTGACTGAGGTTCCTTGGGCTTTTAGATTAATTAAAGACACTGATTTGCATTTCTTAAGGCTTGAAGAAAGGAAAGGAAAGGAAAGGAAAGGAAAGGAAAGGAAAGGAAAGGAAAGGAAAGGAAAGGAAAGGAAAGGAAAGGAAAGGAAAGGAAAGGAAAGGAAAGGAAAGGAAAGGAAAGGAAAGGAAAGGAAAGGAGACTAAACTTTCAGTTAACCCCTTGGAATCACTCTCTGGATCCCCTCACCATTTCATATTCCATGGCACCAGAAACGGTGTGTCTACGTGGTTCTTTTGGAATGATCCTGCATCGCCCAGTTTGGGACAAGACGCTGTTTGTGCTCCTCGACCGAGTGACTCCTTTCCCATCAGATTCTCCTGGAGAAAGAGGCAGAAAAGATTGCTGGATTTTTCTGGGATTTTTTCCCCTTTAACTATGAACTATTTGGGGTTGGTTTTTTTTCCTGTCAGCTGATTTTACCAAAATGAAGGAACTTGTACATGTTTGTGGGCCTCAAAAATACAGATTCTAAGAAGCCATTTTGGTGGATCTATTCTAAATCAAACTTCTTAATCTGTTATTTTGTTCTTATTGACATGACACAATATTTATCTCTGTTACATTTCATTTAATGTAACTAGCATGGGGACTGTTTCCTTCCTGAAAGCTGCAACCTCCAGTAACAGTCATTTCAGGAGATCCTGGGAGGCACCTTGAGATGGTGGATTTGGACCAAGCTAGCCTTCTTCACCCCTCCTCTTTCTTGACAGGAAACCATAATCTTGAGCAGGTCTCAACTGAGTGGATCCCACTCTTTTTCACCCTTTCCAAGCACCCTGAAGTGGCATTTCCCAGCACAACCATCTTCCTTTTCCTCAACAGCCAGATGAGGAAAGCTAGTGAGATGAATCTGCCCCATCACTCAGAGGTTCTCCACAGCACCTATATTTTGATAGTGTATTTTTCCAAGTATAGTTTCTTACATGGCCAAAATTATGCTCTCCAGGCACAATAAGTATCAACGAACTATAGGAAAAATCTTCCAGGAGGAAATTTAAAAAAGCCTTCAAAGAGAGTGTGGAAACACTAATCCAGCATATCGAGAAGGCACCTAGTTGGGAAAGGCTGGTCTGAAAAGACATTTAATAGACACTGGAAGGAACAGCCACCTCATACTTGCACAATAATAAAGACCAAGTGCAATAAGGAAGATCACTGTTTAGATTATGAGCACCTCTGTGCACTAGCGACAGCTGCTGACTGACCCAATATTCTTTCAAAATAAAAATGGCTGTAAGAAGTATGCTTCAAAATATGTTCTAAATGCAATATCTAATTTGTCACTGGATCAAAATGCAACATCCTTTCCTTGAAGTATGTCCTCATTCAGTGCCAGAATGTGGAACTGTGTTCAGAAATAGGCAGGGAGAATGGAAGAAGAATTGGAAATCTCCCTTCACATTTGGATTCAGTGACCGTTTTAATGCCTTCCCAGCCACATCGCTGCCTTTTTTGCACCTTTACCTTTAAGAGCAGCCTGGCATACCTGAGATTTTAGAAAATGATCCTGAAATGGAGAGAAAAGGCCAAACGACTTAAGTTTACTTAGAGCTGGATAGAAATCGTATTCTTTCCAAATTCTCCACCCAATTGGGCCAGCCTTTTCTATGAATTTCTCCAAGAAATGGAGGAATTGGCTATTCAACTCTCAGGAAAAAAGGATGTCCCCTCAGCAGAAACAGTAGCACCACCACTAAAAAAGGGTGTGGTCAAAAAAAGCAACCGAATGGCCCTCGACACTCATAAGCAACAAGTGAAGCTTTGATTGCACTGTCGTGGCCATCACCTTGATGGTTTTTGACCATACCTTGTGGATACCCCTGAAAGGCTAAATAGGAAAATCTCATTATCAGATTCTCCTGGTGACTGTAATGAAATCATGGGAAACCAGAAAGGCTGCAGAGGGCTGGAAAGATGAGAATGTAGTGAAAACATAGAATATTCACCCATGTCTCTGGGCTCCCTCGTAACAAAATCAGGGCTTCCATGAACATTTCGCAACATTAATTTCAAAAGCAAATGCACTTTCATCAAATGGAGTGAGAATGGGTACCAAAAAAAAAATGCGGGAGTGGAGAATTTCCACTCCCCCCACCAGCAACCCACCCCAGCATTAATGTGACATTAAAGGCACAACAGTAGAGCCAGTAAAAAGGGTGATGAGGTCCTTTTTTATATCTAATTAGCACTTTAATTAAAGCCACTAATTACAAGGGCTAATTGATTAACTGAGCCAGAGGTGGTTGGGTCTGATGAGATTGATTGCCCAAGCTGATTTCCTAGAGACAGAATTAATGAGTAAAAATCTGTTCGTCACATAAAAGAAGATTCTTCATCACTCCATGCTGTCCTGTCTGTTCTCTTATTCAAAACAGACTGATTACATGCCATCCAGTCAGTGCCGACTCCTAGTAACCACGTAGATAGATTTTCTCCGTGATGATCTGTCCCTAATTTGGTCCTTCAAGTCTCCCGATGGTGCCCCCATCACCACTGTAACTGAGTCCATCCTCCTTGCTATTCTTCTCCTTCCTTCCACCTTTTCCAGCATCAGAGCCTTTTCCAGAGAACAAGGTCTTTGCATCATGTGTCCAGAGTAGGATAATTTGAGCCTGGTCCTTTGCGCCTTGAGTGAGAACTCTGGCTTATTTTGTTTGATGATCCACTGGTTTGTTTTCTTGGCTGTCCATAGTATTCTCAGAAGTCTTCTCCAACACCAAAGTGTCAATACTCTTCTTATCCTGCTTCTTCAAAGACCAACTTTTGCTTCTATAGAGTGTCACAGAGAATACCATGACTTGCCCAATTCTGATCTTTGTAGGTGTAGACACATCCTGGCATCTGTGTCTGATAGACCACACCAAGAAATCAACTCCACAGGAAGAGTAAAAATACTTTTACTGAGACTGGCTATGATAACAGAATCTTGCAAGCCTGATTGTGCTGTACCTCCTCCTCCTCCTCCGTCTTATAATTCAGTGAATTAGGGAGGTGTCTGTCTGACCTGTTTCCAAATGTCATCACAACATTCTGGACTTATATTTTACCCCTTGTCACCTCGGCTGCAGAGCTTCCGTATCTCCGTCCAGGTCATCTTCCTTACTCTCTACAATATCTTTTCCAAGGCCTTCATTACTACTCCACCAAGTACCAGTCTCTGTCATATTTCTTGATCTTAATCAGAGGCATCCAGTAAAATGGGTGCAATCAAAAGCTTTCCCTTTTCTTACATACAACTTGACTTTTTTGACACCCTCACCTGCCAGGTGCTACTGTTGTTACTATTTCCACAGTCATCTGCCACACTGAGGGTGATCAGAGAGTGTTCCACGCTGGAACTTTTTATGTTTCCAAAGCACAACTTTTCTCACACTCCCTTGCTGCTGTATAATTGGATTTCTTTTCTCCCGTCAGTTGCTGGCTTTTGTATCCTGCAATTAATGAGTCCAATGCATCCTCTGTTATATATTATGTACCCTAACCAACTGCCATCAATGCACATCTGCAACTGCCACCTTGCCTATTCTGACCCCTCCCTGCAGATCCCACTGGTCAGTATCTTTCAGCGACAACACAATTATGTGAAAAAAAGAAATACTGAAGGAGAAATATCATCAAGATAATGGGTTGTAAATGCACCGTGCATCACCCAAGTGGATCATACTTTGCCTATCAAGAAAAGAATCTTCATGTCGATTCCGCTATGGAACAAGGAGGACAGATGGTACCTTTGATCCCTGTGGCTGGAACATCTTTTCAGAGAAGGATGAGAAGCTGCAATATATGAAATTTCTTCTACCACACCCATAGTCTTCTACCATGCCAGAGTCGTTCTGCAGTGAGATGGGCAGTGTCAAATTTGAAAAATGAATAAATAAAGATCAGCCATACATCTCCTATTTTCTTCTGCATCCGGTCACTCTAGACACAGTCAATATGGGACAGGACAAAGCATAGGTGGCAATCTGCAGCACTCCAGATATTCTGCGCTACACCTGTTGCAATGCGTAGCATCACTAACAGAATTCTGGGAGTTGGAATCCACACCTCTTAAAGCAGCCAAGTTTGAAAAACACTGGGCTAGGGTGACTGTCAGACCTCTTATGGAAAGATTTTATGCTAAAGGGGAGGGTTTGTTTTGCTCTTCCTGGACATTCATTGCTCCTTTCTGTTGTGTATTGCTCTTTTAAACAGAGAACACCACTCAACGTTGTTATGGAGTCAGACAACCTTAAGGATAGATAGAAACAGACAGACAAACAGATGCATCACCTTCATATAGGTTCTAAATATGAAAAGGTCTCCAACCAAACAGCTTGTAGAGATGTTACTCCCCAAGTCACAAGGAGCCTGCCGTGCACAACTTATGGTCCAGCAACCTCAAGGCAACCCAGCTACAACCCTGCCATTTACCTCCTGTTTTTGCTAGCCAGTATTTTGAAACAAAAGGTGGGGAAGAGCTCTGCCAGATCGCAGTTTGTCCTGAATGGGCTGCAGTTGGCTTGTGTAGTACTGAAGTAGGCCCTCCTGAGTCTGGGAAGCTGATCAGATCCAGTATAAGGCAGCTTCACACAGTCTTATCGCCTGCAGCAGGAAAAGGGGAGGAAGTGGACCATCTGCAAGTGGGTCAGTGATGTCTGGAGCAAAGGCCCATGAAAGCAATGGCCGAAGGTGCACAAGGCTGGGAAGACTGCCCAAGCCACAGCTGATACATGAAGTCATCTGGCCATGGGATGTATGGTTCCAGTCATCAGCCACAGATCGTGTGGCAGCCACCCAACGAAGAGGCTCTGGTCAGTTTGACAGATGGAAGGATGTCTGAGGCTCGTTGCCAAATGCTTGAAGCTACAGCCACCAACTCCCCACTGCACAGACAGCAGCTGATCTATCAGCTGTCAGTCTGAAGGCGTATGGGGCCATTCATTGCCAACAGATATTCTCTGTTACTCTCCCAGTGCTAACATGCCTCTTAAGTTACTCCCCGGATCAGAAGCGTGGTCTCTCTTTTGCTTCCTGCTTTTGACTTAATTCATTCTGGCAGGCATTTGGGCAAATCTTCCTGGATCAAAGTCATGGGAAGAAAATGCCCCCCTCCTCCATGAATTCAATTAAGGGAAACTGACGGTTGGCAAAGTAAACACAAACTGGGCTTCTGGCTAGAAACATTGGGACCATGGTACTGCTAGGAGGAAATGACTGGCATAGATAGGCAATAGCCAACCAGATGCTCCAGCAGCAAAGAGAGAGAAAGTTCTGCTTAAGCACAGCCAGGTTAAAAAACGGTGATAACTGCAATCAGGTGAAAGTAGGGCTACCGTGGGCAATGAGTTGGCCTTCATACACCCCAAAAGGCACTGGGATTGGCTTTTTCCTATCTTAATGGGGTTCCGCAGAGCAGTGACAATGACTCATATTGTCACTGCTCAGTAGTCACTTTAACATTAGACTACTACAATGCACTTTACATGGGGTTGCCCTTGAAGACTATCAATTGGTTTAAATTGCAGCAGGCTGTATGTTGGTCAGTGAGATCTTCTACAAGTGCATTATATCTGGGCTACAGGAGCAGCTTGAGCTTCTGATAGATTTCTGGGTAGAATTCAAAGGGCTGATTGTGATGCTCAAGGTTCCCCACATAAGGGAAAAGGGGGTGGGGGCCCAGTAACAATGTTTTTTGGGGGTGGCTCTCCCTTGGTGGAAAGGCATCCCAGCAGAGATCTGTTCAACATCTACTCTCCAGTCCTTTCATAAAAGCTGTAAAGATGGAGCTTTTTTTTTTGAAGGACCTCATTTTTGCTGCTATTAACTGGGGTTGGTTCTTGGATTGTAACTGCTATTTTGTATGTTCTGTTGATTACTATCGTGTTCCTGTTTTTAACTGTTTTAAATGGCTGGGAGTCAGCTCTGATTACAGATGTCAGGCTATTTTCCAGCAGGCTAGACTGGAATCAGGTAAGATCCACAAGAATCCAAGAACATCTCATTAGGGGTTTTATTAGAGACAAGCTAAGGTGCCATGATGAAAGAATTCCAGCAAATGCTGGGTATCAAATGCAAGTCATATTTATAGAGAAATCAGAGTTGCAGCTCTTTCTCCCACCCAACGTATGCAACAAGCTGGATGTCCCCCTCTTTTGATCAGAAGGCCACATCTCCTTCTTTCTCTTATTACAGCAACAGGCAGATCTGGTATCAGGTTGTTTTTCTCTGACCATCAGAGGAATAACTCTCACAAGGGCAGTTTTTAAATAAACAAACAAACAAACAAACTTGGGGAAGATTGCCATTGGTGATTAGAAGTGAAGAGGGCAAGGTTCTTGGGTGAAGATATGGAAGCTTGCAGAGATGCAACCTTGGCTGTCTTACCAACCTTTGCTTCGGGTTCTTAAATAATGCTTTCTAAAAAAAATCCCAACACAGTAGTAGTGAGTATACAACCCTATCTTAATACTGGCTCAAACCATGTCTCTGCCCACTTTGATATTCCTTCTTGAATCTAGTGAAGCCCAGAAGAGTTGGGGTGACAACTCACAATCCACCCAAGATATCACTCTTCCCATGAACCACAACCTAATGCCTTCCAGATATATCAAAAGTACAAGTCCCATCATCCCCATCCAAAGAATTGGCATAGATCACACATCTAGGGCCAAGAACTGATGTTGCTTTTGAGCGGTCTGCCAGGGATCACATTCCCAAAAGTGGGCGGGGTCAGAACAGACCAGGATTAGATTTAATTTAAACACCAATCAGTTCAAAATAGGACGACTCCCTATGCATTCGATAATTCATCTCCTCTCATCTTAAAATGATAAATCAGCAAATAGGCTGATTTAATTATGCTTTTCAATTATGTAAACATTACGCAACCCATAACACAAGCAAAAGCCGATTTAGATACAGCTCCTAGAGCGGGGTGTCTCAACCTTGGCAACTTTAAGACATGTGGACTTCAACTCCCAGAAGTCCACAGCCAGCACACGTCTTAAAGTTGCCAAGGTTGAGACACCCTTTCCTAGAGCATGCAGGCTAAGCTGGAAATGAGAAATGCTAAGTCCAAAGGAGTGGAAGTAGAGCCCAACTTCAAAACAATATTTATCAGACAGAAAATCAGACTTCCAAGAAATTGTATAAGCCAATCTCTGATATCACAAACTACTCTCAACCTTCCCCCATCTGTTGCTGTCCAAACATTGTCTCCACCCTGCTTGGCTAAAGACTGGCATGTTATGATAGGATTTAAAGTCCAACCAACTGGGGAAAGTAGAGTGGTTCTTTTTAACTTGTTTGCAAAGAAATGCATGCACACACACTTCAGATCTGAATCTCACTGATGGTTTTGTGCTGTTCATTTCTTTTCTGAGCTTTTTTCATTTCTGTTTCCTCTGTAGCTACATTGCTTGCAAATCATTTTGGGAAGACAGCTGAGAGGTGGTATATAAACACAAGAAAGAAAGAAAGAAAGAAAGAAAGAAAGAAAGAAAGAAAGAAAGAAAGAAAGAAAGAAAGAAAGAAAGAAAGAAAGAAAGAAAGAAAGAAAGAAAGAAAGAAAGAAAGAAAGAAAGAAAGGAGGGAGGGAGGGAGGGAGGGAGGGAGGGAAGGGTGTCCTGCAGTTAAGGTGGCTAAGAGAAGGGGTCTGCCTGGAATTCCCCACCTTTCCTTTAAACATTTCTTGCTTGCTTTCCAAGTTGTATAAACTTCTGTTGAAAATGAATATGAAAGATGAATATGCTAAGGATTGTATGCTTAAGTGGCCAAAAATTTTTGGATCTAATATAATGTTGGATCAATGGGAAAATGTGTGGAATAAAGGCTTGAAGTTTACTCTCAATTACAATTTAAAAGAAAAATTTTATAACATGTTGTATTGTTGGTATTTGATGCCGGATATATTATCTAAGACGTATAAAGGAATTTCAAATGTATGTTGGAAATGTAATCAACGTGAAGGTACTTTTTATCATCTTTGGTGAACTTGTAAGAAAGCTAAGAAATTCTGGCATCTGATATGTATTTTGACTAAAAAAAATTTTTTAAATGGATGTACAACTGAAACCAGAGATCTTTCTTTTAGGTACGATGGATAAACAGATGGAAAGAAAACATGGGAACTTATTTATTTCTGTGATACCAGCAACAAGACTTTTATATGGGCAAAAATGGAAAGAATTACAAATACCTACAGCCGAAGAATGGATAGTGAAATTAATGGCATTGGTGGACAACCGTGCTGCTCAATGGTATCATAATGGGAATCTGGAGATAATCTCTTCCACAGTATCCCGAAGAGGCAGAAGGCTTGGGGCTAATCGAAGAGGAAGGAGACACAGAGTGATCTTTCCTTCACAAATCCAGTCCCAAATAAAGATGTGGCCAGGAGGGCATCCGACGGAGAAACTGCAGAATGGGCAAATCCAACATGAAGGAATGGAGAACTGGGAGAAAACAGAGAGGCCCCCCAGATGTTATTCTACATTGTTCTAATCCTGCTCCCACCCTCCCTGCCTCTGATCGCCAGCATGGGCCATTAAGGAAAGCTCCTTATCATGGGGGAAGTTGGATCACAGCAGCCGGGTAAGAGGATTGGTCCTCTCTATGGCTGGGGAGACCGGCTTAGGCGCGCTAAATCCCTGGCCGTATGTTGTCGGCTTGTGGGTCATGTGGATGAGGGCCGGGGAGAGAAGGCTCTTGGAGCAGAAGGAAAGTTAGCCCAGCCCATCCCTAGCTGTGTTTGTCCTTTCCTTCTTCCCTTCTGATTTCTCCATGTTTTCAACTGCACAGACTTTCCTTCTCTTATCCTGTCACAGGCCTTTTCCCCACTTCCACCTAACGGTGGTCCAAGTATAGCCTGGCAACCTCTTCTGACATCTCCCCATGACGTTGCCTTCATCATGTCCCCAGTCCCTGATGGAGGCAGGCTGAGATCCTCCTGAGCTATACTGATGCAACCATAGTCTTTTCTCCCGGTTCTGAAACTGTCCAAGTTTTGAATAGTTCCATGCCATGGTTTTCGTGCCCATTGTTGTTTTTGTGTTCGTTTGGGAGCTTGGAAATGTATTTTAATTTTTGCTAAGGTGGCTGCCTTGCATTCTAAAAACTGGTTTATAGCTATTGATGTAAATCATTAAAAAGTAGGCCTACTTTTTTTAAAAAGCACACCTGCTGAAACTCTCTGCAAGATGCACCACCCACACAGAAATTAACTTCTCCAAAACAAGTTGGTCACATGCAGTGAGAGGGCAAAAAATAGGAGCACGTTCCATAGGGACCTACAATATTCCAGGGAAAAATGTTTTGCAAAACCATTTAGAGGGGGAACCTTGCATGCAACAAGCTAGCCCATCAAGCTGATCAGCCTAATCTTCTCATGCTAATTTTCTATGTTTGGGAAGTCTTCACGCCATCCAAACAAGGCTTTGCTCTCTGCTCAGGGGATACCACCTCTGTCATCAGAAATATAGTGAGTGCGTTTTCTGCCTCCTTTGTGTCTAAAACAAAAGTCCATATCGCAAGGGAAGGATGGAGAAATGCTGTCTGACTTGGCACCAGTACAAAGATGCTCAAGTCTCACGTGCAACCAGATATTTTTCTAAAAAAGAAAATTGTACAGTGTGAAAAAGCCATTTCTCATACTTCACTGGAAAAGTCCATCTCCCTTACAGTGTTTTCGTTTTGCTTATTCAGAATCCATCTAGATTTCACGCAGAGCAGAAAACAGGCCAGACTACTACAGTTTTCATTTCTTTTCATTTCTTCCTAGGAATTCTTGGCAACGTACGTTACTTGCCTCCTTATTCTATCTTCACAACAACCTTGCAGGGTAGGTTAGGTGGAAAAATCATGATTTGCCCAACACTTCCCCAGGGTATCGTGGGATCTGAAGGGAAGAATCTGTGGTCGTAAAGCAGACTGCTAACCGCTGCATCTCAAAGCTTAGTTATACAGGCTGTACTGTGTTTGTCCATCGTCAAAGGATCCCAGTGGGATATTATTTGCCATGCCATGAGAAACTTCACCTGCTTGATTTCCTGCAGACCAAATTACTCTTTTTTTTTGTTTCTGATCTGATGGCATTCCACAAAATAAAACCAATATCACTTGCAGGCATGTAGTCTTAGGGCTTACAAACCCAGAAGCCTGTTCAAGGCTTGTGTGTTTTTTTTAAATTAGCCACTTTCTGGCCTACTTTCCTGTTGTTTAAAGGCATGGCATTCATCCACTCTGCCAGTCCCTAATCTCAGATGTCAGCTTCCCAATTTTCTCCTGCAGGCCTATTGATCCAGCAAGTTGGGAAGGAACAGAAGGCAATCTAGTTCAGCTTCCCCCAGAGAAAACGGGAACGCTTCCAAGAGATATCCTTCTACACAGTCTGGGCTAGAGTGTTTCCCAGGCTGGATGGCAAGAACCCAGCGCCGTCTTTGGAACAAGGCTTCCAAAGATGCACAAGAGAAATAGAAGCGTCTGTAAATAAGACATTTTATGACGCGTCCCCATCAGAAACCAGGCGTCTCGATTTCCCATCTCGCTTATTTCCAGGTTTGATCTGGAACTCAAAGAGTTCTGAAATTGCGGAATGACCTTAACAAGTCATCTGGTCCCGTCCCCGGGCAATGCCTGTGATCTCTTGCCACACCATCTCTGGTTGCTGGTGGCCACCTCGTGATGTTCTCCAGATCTCCTTTGATTTTGCTTCTCTTCCAGAGAATGAAGCCCTCCTCCCGCCCCGATTTCCAAACCCCGTTATTCCAATCCACTGGCCTTCCTGGCCTCCTCCCGTCTCACTTACGTGTCCGGCTCAACTTCTTCACCGCCTGGGCAGCTGCGCGTCCACCTTCCGCCACCTCGGCTCCTTCTTCGGCTTGGAGCAGGGCAATTCTCAACCCGGCCACTAGGTGGGGAAAACTTAAAAAGCCTCCGCACGGCTCGGCCACTTGCTGGAGAGCCTGCAGCACCCCAGCCGGGGTCTCTTGGTCCCCTTGGGGGGCCACCCCGGAGCCGCCACGCCCCCAGCGGCTCTCGATCTCCGAGATGTGGACGGCCCCCTTCCCTTGGTCGTCCAGGATTTCGAAGAGGATCCGGAGACTGTGGAGGAAAGGGCGGGGCAGGCGGGGACCACAAGGGGGAGGGTCTTCTGAGGTGGGGGAGAGGGAAGGGGTCGCCAGCCCCCCCAAATTCATCTGATTGTCGGAGATCAGGGGGCCCCAAAAGGAGGGGGGCTTAGGTTTGTGGATTTAGAGCAAAGGGGTAGGGTAGTCCAACGGGCAGTGATGGAGAAAGTTGGAAGTTCTTGGAATGAGTCAGAAAAACTCGATTTCTTGGAGGGATGAAATAATTCCGCCGGGCAGAGAAGAGGAATCGGAGTAACCGGGCTCCTGGGGAAGGACGCGGGGCTAACGGGTTAGGGCATTAAAACGGGCAAAGGAAGCTCCCGAGTTCTCCCTCTCGTTCCCCGCCCGCCCCGGCAATCAGACACGAAGATCGCTCGGTCGTCCCAGTCAAAAGATCCGGTGGGGTGAGTCACGTGACCCTCTCCGATAATCACTCTGGCTGCCAGAGGATGAGCAGCTCCGGCTAACGAGCTGGATTCCCCTCTGGAGTGATCGGGCAGTGGAGAGGCGAGGGGGAGTTTTCGCCTTCTGGGGGGGGGGGGGAGTTGAACCCAAAGGCCAAGATCAGTGGGGTCTTTCTTTTCGTGTTCTGCCTCCTCTTACTTCCAAAACCGATTTTCCTTCATCTCCAAATCTAGGTCAGGAAATAATATAATGAGGCCCAGCCAAGCTCATCAAATTGCATGCAAGGTTGCCCGTTTCCAAATCCTTCTCAGCATAGATTGTTTAATTTAAAAAAAAAAAATTCAGGGGGAAGGGGGCTAAATGTGTTGAAGCCACAGTTAGTCCCCTGCATCTTTCTCACATGTTTTTGGCTCTGCCCAAAGTAATGCCTTAATCCAGTGTTGTCCAAACTTGGCCACTTTAAGATGAGTGGACTTCAACTCCCAGAATTCCCCAGCCAGCATTGTATTCCCCCCAGCCTTTGTAGAACATTGCTGGCTGGGGAATTCTGGGAGTTGAAGTCCACTCATCTTAAAGTGGCCAAGTTTGGACAACACTGCCTTAATCTGAACCACAGTGGTTGAGTTCATGCAACATGCCAAACCCAAACTGAGCATGCCATTGTTCATATGATGAAATGAGGGAGGAGATTGCAGATAAGTTTAAATGATGGGGACGGTGATGATGCAGTAATGCAATGATCAATCACACAGTTTTGAAAATGCAATATTCAGCTCTCACAGGGATCCCTCTCCTTCCTTAAGTGAAACAGACAACTCTCTTGGGAGCTGGGAGATGCAAGCAGAGAGAAAAGAAATAGTGTTATGCCGTATTAATATAAGAAAAGCTAATTTTCAACATATGTTAGGTTAAAAAGAATCAAGAGAAGTCTAATTTACCATCTTCAAAGATCCATAAAATCAGCTAAGTTGACTCAGAAGGAGGCAGTGTTTAGCCAACCTTGATGGGGTTCTGAAATTCAGCAAATTCAAAACTAGAGCCAGTTTGGCCTAGTGGTTAAAGCACCAGGCTAGAAAGCAGGAGACGGTGAGGTCTAGTCCTGCCTTAGGCATGAAAGCCAGCTGGGTGACTTTGGGCCAGTCGCTCTCTCTCAGCTCAACTCACTTCACAGGGTTGTTGTGGGGAAAATAGGAGGAAGGAGTGTAAGGTATGTTTGCCACCTTGAGCTATTTATAAAAATAATAAAGGCAGGATAAAAAATCTAAAAAAACCAAAACAAAACAGACCTGCTTCATTCTTGGATGGGGGACCACCAGGAACCTGTACATAAGATGGGAATGGCAAACCACATCTGTATCACTGCAGAGAAAACTACGAGGTATATCCATGGCGTCATCTGGAGCCAAGTTCAACTTAAGTGTGCCTTTACATTTTTAAGCCATAGCTTAGCTGGATCTGCAAACCCAGCTATCATCTTTGTCTTAACTCAAGCTGGTGACCTAACCATTCCCATTTATTTATGTATTTATTTATCAAATTTACATAGCCACTCATCTCATGTAACTCTGGGTGGCGTACAATAAAACCAACCATTAAAACAGTCTTAGATAACCATTCAATACAAAGATGATTGTGGGAGAATGCGTCAGAATCTCACACATTGTACAACCAACTTGCGGGTTCCCTCCCTAAAGGCCTGGTCTCCTTGCTGGAGATTTGCAGCCAGAGAATTACAGCGATCTGCTTTGGAAAACAGCCTCTGGTCTGGAGCACACTCATCAAGCTGTTAAGAGGGGCCACTCAGAGGAAGCACATGACTTCCTTCTTGAAAGAGCTATGGAGTCTGACTTTGTGTTCAAGGGGCTTGTGATAACTATTATAGCCTTTTATGGTTTGGAACCCAAAGGACCGCCTTGTCTTTGAGATCTGCTTCAGCTCTCAAAAGTTTCTTTTCCTGGTGCTCCTGCGTTCGCAGGACCTCTTCTGGTTTGGCAGACAGTCATGTTATTTTAGGCCCTGCCTGCTCAAGCTGGGTTGGTTTTCCTGAGCTTTATATGGGCAACAGCTTTGCCTGACTGGATGATCTTATCTGCTGTGGACATTACAGCCCAGCACATCTGGAGGGATCTAGGTTGCAGATGTTTCCTGCCAGCTGTTTCAAGGGCTGAAAAGCAGAAGGCTTTTGTTACATTGTTAAAATAAATAAGCAAATACAGCCTTCAGAGGAAAGAGACGTGCTCATTATGACAAACATTCATGGGTCTCACCCATATTGCCCGCTATTTTTCAAATGTGTAACTCGGTTTGGACTCCTCCATCCAGGCTGTGTTCTGTCTCTGTTCTACTATGGTGGTCTTTTCATCTTTGCTTGATGGGGGACGATGTGGGGGGAGAGTAGGTGGCCGAAATGATAGCAACTGTGGAATAGCACTCAGAAATGTGGGGGAAAGAAAACCTTTATAAATTTTTCCCAGAACAGGGAGAGAGATGGCCAAGATAATCATTTATGGAGGGCCTCCAGCATTCCTCAGTGTGAAATGAACTCTTAAGGGTATGAAGCAATATTGGAGGCAATACACGATAGGGATGTAAGTCCATCTTTTGAGTCATGACATCATGAGGCAGGCAACATCATTGTGACTTCACTGTGGCCTCTTGCCGTCACTTTCCCTTCAACTCCTTTTCCCTCCAGAACCAACCCCCAAATCCATAGCCATTCATTTCTTGGCCACATTTATACAATTGGCTTCCTGTTGGGCTCTTTGTATAATTCTCACACAATTCTCTTTATCAAGATGTATTGAGATGAATGGGACGTAGCTACAAGAATTCCAGCAATAGGATTATTTTCTGTTTAGTGCCAATATATCTCAATGTAGGTTAGGGTGGAGACTTTCTGATTTTCTAATTGTCTTATGATTCACCAAGAAGACAGATCACTGTTTACATAAGTGTCTCCTGGATCTTTATCAGTCTGGGATTCCACTTGTACATTTACCTTAACTCAATTAACCCAATGTTTTGGTTCACCCAGCACCCTGAACCACAGTCAAATGAATTGGGATTAAGCAACATGCGAGGTTGATTGCCTGATAAGTGGCTGAGTATAGTCTGTAGTAGAAGATTAAACTAATGATAATAGCCTTAGAATTGACAACAAAGATATGGAAGTGGTGGATAATTTTTGCCTTTTAGGATCCAGAAGGGTCCTGAAAGGAACCAGAATTCAAGAAATACGCCACAGACTAGCAACTGGTAGAGCAGCAATGAAGACCTTGGAAAAGGTATTGAGATGCTGGGATATGTCTATACCTCCAAAGATTAGAATGGTGCAAGCAATGGTTTTCTCTCTAACACTTTATGGAAGCAAAAGTTGGACTTTGAAAAAGCAGAAGAGTATTGACACTTTGGTGTTGAAGAAGACTTCTGAGGATACCATGGACAGCCAAGAAATCAAATCAACCCAGAGTTCTTACTTGAAGTACAAATGACCAGGCACACAGTGCCCTATTTTGGACATGCGGAGACCTACTGTACCTCTCTGGAGAAAGCTCTGATGCTGGGAAAGGTGGAAAGAAAGAGAAGACAAGGATGACCAGCAGCAAGGGGGATGGACTCCGTTACAGCGGCCATGGGCGCATTATTGGAAGACCTGAAAGACCAAGTTGGGGACAGCGCCTCTAGGAGAAAATCTATCTGTGGTTTCTAAGACTCAATGTTGCCTTGGTAGTACATGATCAATCCAACAATACTGTGTAGTCACAGCCTTTGTAGAACTGACTATGCTTGTGATTTTCAGGAGCAGGTAGGAAGTGGGAAGGATCCCCATATCTTTTTGCTTTAAAGCATCTAGTTTATGAGCACTTGGAGTAACATTGTTACAAATACTTCCATTTCCTCATTTTGTGTAGCTTGTCATCCTGTTCAAGACTGATCAGATACAGTGTAGAGTGGGTGTAAATGTTTCAGTCTTAAGACAATAGTTGTGTCCAGAATAGAAACATGACTATTCTGTAGGACAGTGTTTCTCAACCTTGGCAGCTTGAAGATGTGTGGACTTCAACTCCCAGAATTCCCCAGCCAGCCATGCTTGCTGGGGAATTCTGGGAGTTGAAGTCCACACATCTTCAAGCTGCCAAGGTTGAGAAACACTGGACTACAACTCTCTAAAGTTCAGAATCCTTTAATTGCACTCCAAACTGTGCATTATAACAGTACAAGCCAGGGACAACCTAATGGGTTGTCAAAAAAGTAAAGATGGCCATTGGGACTATGTGATTAAAGCCCCAACTCTTTTTAATGTATGTTGTGCTGCACATAATGCATGTACAATGCACAGTAGATTTATTAAGCTATAAAGCAGGGATGAACAATGTTTCTGGGCTGAGGCAAATGTGGACCGTTGAAAATGTGTAGTATGTGGGCATCTGCAGGGCATGGCCTAAAAGTCAAGCACATAAAAAGGCAGAGTTTGGATTGCACTGTCATGGCCGCCATCTTTGACTTGCAGATACACCTGCAGGTGCACTCACAAAATGGCTGCCTTAGGAGACTTGCCTATTTGTAAAATAGATGCCTACAGGGGCCTGGCCACTCATAAAGATCTTTTGATGGGAAGGCAAACATCCTAATTTGAGTGTTCCCTGCACTACAGAAACAGAACTAAACTAGACTGCTCACACGCACATCTTTAGCCCATGCTTGAACCCAACCTTCCCCAATTTGGTGCCTTCCGGTCCAGATGATATGGCTTGTTTAATGTAACATGGTTAATGAAGGGTGGACTTCAAACTTAGAGGAGCCTAATCTACTCACTTTGCCCATAATACAAGTAGTCCTCGCTTAGTGACCACAATTGGGACGAGCAACTCTGTCACTAAGCGAAACATCACACGGCTGTGACTTGCAATTTTACTGCCGGCTTGTCCATTGACTCTGCTTGTCAGAAGCCGGCTGTGAAGGTTGCAAATGGCGATCATGTGATGATGGGACACTGCAACAGTCATAAGTACGAGGACTGGATGTAAAGTTACTTTTTTTCAGCTCTGTCATAACTTCGAATGGTCACTAAATAGGGTGCTCATTAAGCGAGGTCTACCTGTATTACATCCTCTCCAGATGTCTATATTATGCTTTCTCAGCTGAGGATACTGTGGGGAAGTGTGTGTGTATGGGGGGCTCTTTAAGGAAAGAGGATGAGGGCTTCATGTGAGAAAGGAAACCGCATGGCATCCTGTTAAACAAGGCAACCTAGACAAGGTTCAAAGAACGAGAAGAGGATGGAGGGACAGAACAGGACCCCCGAAAGGGATTCCCTGGTGGCGCCCTCCAATCCCCACTGGTGTTCGCCCTCCTTCCCCCCTCCCAACTTTCCCTTGGTTCCAACCATAGGAACCAAACATTTTTCTATTCCCAAAGAGTAAACAATGCCATGAGGGAGGGGGCTAGAAGGACCGCTCTCAGCTACTTGGAAAACCCAGTCTGGATTGTTTTCTTCCAGCCCTGCTTTCTGTGCACCAGTGCCTCCTAGTGTGATACTGGCAGCCCTAGGATGTTTCAAGAAAGCAGCGCCACGCTCACTACTTCTTGCGGGAGGGCGTGGGGTTTCTTGGTTATTTTTTGCTCTTCCGCTCCACGTTTTCCCTTTCTCCCGCAAAAGCCCAGGAATGAATGATGGGTTGTTTTAAAAAGGTTGTGGCTTCTGGCCATGAGTCTTCCATTCATCAGAAGACATAGAGGCTGTTTTGTGTTCCTTGTCCACGCCCGGCTCTTTCTGAGAGTTTCTGACTTCAATCAGGGCAACAAGAGGGTTGTTTAACTGAGAGCAGAACCTGCTGGAGTCTGAAGCTTTTTTCCTTCTTCTTTTTACGGGACCTAATATAACAAATATATAAACCTAATTTTATGTGACCATAATATGTTTTACTAGCCCAATAAATCTACCTGGTTGGTTAACTTTTAAAGCACCATTCTAATCTGCCTCCAATTTAGTATGTGGAGGAAGGCTAACTCTAGAAGGAGGAAAATGCAATTCGTACATGTTCATCAGCATTCTCAGTTGTCCCTATATCTTCTGTGGGGGGGGGGGGGGTTGCATCAGTGTTGACTCCCTGCAGTTGGCTGGACTAGTCCCTGCAGTTTCTTGGCAAGATTTTGGAAGTGGTTTGCCATTGTCACCTTCCTAGGGTGGAGAGAGAGAGGCTGGCCCAATGTCACCCAGCTGACTTTGTGCCTAAGGGGGACTGGAACTCAGGGTTGGTCTCTCGGTTTCTAGCTTGGTGCCTTAACCACTACACCAGACTAGCTTATATAAGCTGTGGGAGAGCCATTTTAGGAGTGGTAAGGAGTGAATTGGAACCTGTTTGGTGTAGCGGTTAAATGCATCAGCTAGAAAATGGGAAAACGTGAGTTCTGGCCCCGCCTTAGGCACGAAGCCAGCTGGGTGACTTTGAACCAGTCACTCCTTTCTTTCTTCTTTCTGTAGCAAGAAATCAATAGCAAATCACTTTTGAAAAATGTTGCTAAAACAACTGCAGGGACTTGTCCTTGTAGTCAGCAGAAATCAAGACTGACGTGGACACAAACACACTCACAGGAGTTACCTGCTTCACACCCCAGGGATGGAGAAGGCCCCGTCCAAAATATGAGTCAGTGTTTGAAATAATCAGATGGATCAATATTTTCCTTTCAGAACAATAAAACAAAGCAGTTAAACTATAATCCCAAAAGTTATTTCAATCTTTTGTATTCTCCCCACAGATTTCTGCTTACCGGGCTATGGATTTCAATGGATAAAAAGCAAAGCGGGGGAAAAAAAACACATTACCAGTAAAATATAGTAATGGGGGCTAAAATGAACATTTTGCCCCAGTTTCTCCAAAGTCACAAAAGGCCCTGATTCCAGGCTTGAGTGTATCCTAAAGGGAAAAATGAATGGTGAGAACGCACACAGGAAAGAAAGTCAGAAGAAAGACAGTAACTGGAAAAAGCAATTTGCTTGTTTCCACCCTGGTCTTAGGGAGTCATAGTTCCATCCATGCTACTTCTGCCAGTCACAAGAATAAAGTAGAATAATTACTTCCCATGATCTGGACTTTATGGGACATTAACAAGAGCATCAAGACCAGATCACAGGAAATAATTGTTCTACATCAGGGTTCCTCAACCTTGGCAACTTTAAGACGGGTGGACTTCAGCTCCCAGAATTCCCCAGCCAGCCTTGCTGGCTGGGGAATTCTGGGAGTTGAAGTCCACCCGTCTTAAAGTTGCCAAGGTTGAGGAACCCTGTTCTACACTACTCTGAGCTGGTCAATCCCCCATGTGGAGTACTGTGTCCAGTTCTGGGCACCTCAGTTCAACAAGGACAATGACAAACTGGGGTGAGGTCAGAAGAAGGCCACCAAGATAGGAAGGGGTCTGGAAACCAATACCTATGAGCAATGGTTAAAGGACACAGTGACCTACAGTAAAGATAACAGGGGATATATGGCAACAGTCTTGGTTTACAGAAAAGGGAGTGGGGCTATTCTGTTTCCCAGAGGGCAGGACCAGAACCAGCGAGTTAATGCTACAAGGAAGTAGGTGTAGATACCAAGAAAAACTTCCTGACTGTATGAGGTGAAAGTCAAATTGACATATCTTGTGTGGGAAAAACATTACAAATGTATTTATACAAATGATTTATGGTGTAGCATATGAGTAGATGGCTGGAGGAACACTGGCATTTATAAACGTGCCACTTCCCTTGGTCTATACAGACTGGATGACCCATGTCAGCTTTAAAAGTTTTCTTTTAATAAAATAAAATTAGGAAGTATAGTATTGGCAGTTTAATTTCAAGGATTGTCTTTGGGTTCCACAAACTAGCATTCTGAAGGGCTAGTTGGCTTCCTGACAAATGGCAACTCTAAGACTGCCATTATAAACCAAAACATCTCCCATGGCAGCTTTTCTGTCCGAACCCCCCAGGCCCTCCAAATTTTTGGTGGCCCCTTGCGTCAAAACAGGCCTCTTCCTATCATAGCACACATGCTGCATTCAGAGGTCAGTAGCAAGAACAACACATTTTTCCTAGAGGATTAAGCCTTTTGCAGTAAGATAGCATAGAATCTTATATCCTCTCTTAAAGCCTAACAAATACACTATTTTATAAGCTTTTGTTAAACTACAGTCCATTTTATCAATAGCATTGAATTTAGCCTTTCTGAGAAGACAATTAACTACGCTTAATGGTTGTTGAAGGATAGCAGACAGGAGAAAAGGAAACAGATGAGTAAAGAGGTAGGAAGCAGACTCACTCTAAATGTTGAGCATTAACCAATCAGCAGTGATATATTATTCAGAATTTCCAGAATTGAATAATAGGATTCAGAAGCATTGGACCTCATGTGGTCACAGACCTTTTCAGCTCTTCATTCAAGAAGCCTGACTTCTTTAATAGTTGCATTAATCTTAATGAGTAGATTTCTTAAAGTAATATCACTTTTTTTTCCCCCCAGACTGGGGCAGAAATCCTAAAAAAAATCAAGTTACTTGAATGAAGCGTATGGGGTGTGTGTGTGGAGGACTGCAATGAGGTGAGGTCCAGAGCACTTCTTCCAAATAATTTCTGAAGCCTGAGCAGCCCAACTAAAGGGAGTTAACAGATGTAGTAGAGATTAATCATGGTTCATGATTTGATGGGGTATCATCGTCATGAGTCCCTACAAAATGATAATTATTCTCCTGATGGATCCCCACTCAGTAGTTGTGACAAACCTAGCCTTTGGATTCCTTTGCTCCATGTTCCCATCTTGAAAGTGACAAAATGTTGTAGAGAACTGAAATGTCCCCCACTGGGTTGGCATACTGCCATTGCAAGTGATAGCCTTGTGGCCATTGATCACTTTGTCTGTCCTGTCCAGGTTGTTGTGGGTCACTGTTGAGAAACGATGGCAGATCTCACCTTGGAGCATGAACAGGTAGACCTTCAAATTCTGTGGGCAGTGATGTCATTAGGAGGCCAAACACCTTATGGTTTAAACTTTCTTGGATTGAAATGAAGTTCAACCCACAAAATGTTTTGCCACACAAAATACCATGTGTGTAATCCTTAAGTTGCTACAAGGCTATTGGTTTGTGTGTGTGTGTTTGCTGAAACTGATTAGCACAGCTATCACTCTGGAAATAATCAGAGGTTTGCCTGTCCTTCCTCACAGTGTTTATCCAACAGCCTGCTATCTCTGTATCTTGATAAAGGTCTTTTCCCAGGTTATTTGCTGTTAACAAAATATATCCATTGCCAGTAGTAGAATCATCACAGTCCCCATTCACCCCAAATCCTGGGGACTCTAGGTAGGTGAGGGTCCTGGGAATTGTCCTAGCGTGCCCTATAAGAACTTTAATTCCAAAGTTGCTACAGGCAGACGAGAAAACAATTAAATTTGTTCACAAACCCAGCAGTGATACACTATATCCTAAGACTCCCAAGATGGTTGGTTGGCCTTGAAGAAACACAATTATTTGTTACGTTTTAATCTTGTTCTTCCTTCAAGGAGCTTGGGGTGGTATACACAGCGTCCTCCTTTCGGTCCTCATCACAACCTGTAAAATAGACTTGCTGGATATTTCAGGTGAAAACACATTTCATCCAAGCGAACATAGGCCTGTATTGGCTATGGAGGGTGAAAGTTGTAGGAATGTTAAACTGGGGAAAGCTGGACTAAAAGAAAAATGTTGGCTTGGAATTACTTGTAGCAAGCTCATATGGCTGGGTGGAGCTGGAATGTAAGTCTTCCTTAAGTCTAAAGTTGACTTCAACTTACTTTATGCAATGTGCACGTGGATGGGAGTGGGGGAAGTGACGTAATTATATAATTTGTGCTATTTGTGCAATGATGTCATGATACACCTGTGCCATCATCATGGCTTGTTTGTGTTTGGTTTAGCCTGTTGTGAGAACCCAGCCCATGGTGGTTGAGCTAACAAAGGAACCTTGCTGTCTGTGCAAAGCTACTTTTTAAGATTCTAGCAGATTGTGAAATGATATGACCAAAAATCAGGATCTAGGTGAAGCCAGACTTGCTTCTGATTTTCTTTCTGGCAAGAAATCAGATACCACACCAGCCATCGTTGGCTTAATGTCCTGAGTTTAAAATTCTGTCATCTCTCGCCGCATCCTTTGACTGGGAGATGGGAGTTATAGTCCAACAATAACATGAGCCACAGTTTGGAGAAGGCTATGTAAGGTGTTTTGCACTCGGATATATATTCTTGCAGTACATAACCTCTCCCTTCCTACAAATACACAAATATCATAATAATGTTTTGGTAGGGCTGTTCCACACTGACACCAACCAGGAACTAACTTCCCAGAGACTCTCTTAAATAAACCCATCTAGGATCTAAATCTTTATTGTATTACTGGTACAGCTTCATAACCAACTGATGATAGCCTCTGAGCAGGAGAGAAAGTTGATACAGCATTTCTACCCAGCCATACTTCAAATCCTGCACATTTTTGAAGCCCTATCTTCTTTGAACCCAAGCCTTGGATTTCCTTCTGTTTGCGCTTTCTTATCTTGTCTCTGCTAAAAACAACTGTATGTTTATTCTCTCCGTTTATGTTCTGCTGACAGGCTGAAGTCATAACAACTTTAACAATGATGATGATGATGGAATGAAATAGAATGATAGGAGACAGCCCCCCCCCGCAAAAGGTGGGTGGGAGAAAAGGAAAATTAGAATAAAAGTCAGGAAATCAGTAGAAAACCTAGCTAGATACCACAGAAAGTTAATAAATCAACATGCACGCTCTTTATGGTGCATAGCATTTTTAAGAGTAGGAAGTAGATGGCGTCTGAAGGTTAATGTTTCATTTAACTGGGGACTGGCTAACCATTCAGAAGTAGGTCCTCTGTGACAGTGCAACAATTGGTCAAACTGGATTCTGTAAACTGGGCTATATGTTCACAAAGAAATAACACCTTGTTGTATTCTAAGTTTAGTATCAACTCAAGTTCCTCTGGGGGGGGTATTGGGGAAAACACCACCTTGCCATCTGATACAGATCATTGCAAAATCGTCTCACACAGATAGAGGTGAACATGTCTTGTTTTCAAAGCAGACTGCTAAAACGGTTAATGGCAATTACAGTAGGACAGCTACAAGGTTTTCTAAACAGGTGCAACCTCAGACTCGGGACCGGCTGTGGGCCATAGGATCTGTCCACGGATCTGGAGAAAAACCAAGTTTCTAGGCCTGTGTACCAGGTGAAATGGCCCAATGGCTTCGATTGACCCTGAACCACCGATCCTTTGAACCTGAGCTGTATAAACCTCGAGGGGGGTCTCTCCGTGGCCCCCTCCGTAATTGGAAACAGATCCTCTGCTCTCCGCTCATAAAGGGCGTATTCATCACCACCCCGGGGCAAACAGGTGGGGCAGGTTTGAGTCTTGTCACCAGAACTTGAGAAACCTGTTTGACCGGATGCAGCATCCTGGGACCCAAGAGACAGCGGCGCGTCCTCCGCCCCGGTCCTCGGAGGCCCCCCAAGAGGCCTACGACGAGCCGCTTCGCCCCCTCCCCGCCACTTTCTCGTGGCGCTCCAAGAAAAGCCGAAACAAAAAAGGGGAGCGCCCGGCGGTGTCTGGACGCGCCTGCGAGCGGAGGGGCTCGGGCCGAGGCGCCGCGGCTCAGCCTCCAGCCCTCGCAGACCCGGCCTGCGCGGGCGTCCTCCTCGGGCGCGGAGCCAGAGCCCGCGGGCTCGCTCGGCTCAGTTCCTGGGCGTGGCCGGAGTAGCGGAGGGAAGTTGAGTCGAAGTTGCGAGAGTCGCCTCCTCGGTGCTGCTCCAGGCCCCCGCCCTCCCTCGGGTCCCCCGCAAGCGTCCCTCGCCGCTCTCCGAGACCCCGCGACGTCTGGCGAAGCCTCCTCAGCCATGGCTGAAGAGAAGCCGCAGGTCGAGCTGTTCGTCAAGGTAAGCGGGCGGGGAGGTGGGGCGGGCGCGTCGGGCTCCCGGGCCGTCTTGGCTCTGCCTGCCCGCTTTATTGGGGGAGGGCGAGCGGGCTGCTCCCTTCCTGCGAAGGGATCGCAGGACGTGGAAGCTCGAAAAGAGGAAGGGAGCCTCTCCCCAGCGCGCGTTTCACTGGCGCTCTCGCCCTCCCGTTTCCTTCAGAAAAACGATTAGCGCGCTCTGTCTTGGGGGAGAAAAACGGAAAACCTTGCCTCGCGGTTCTCTCTCCCCTCGCGCCCACTTCCTCCCTGGCTTGAGCGAAGGAGAGCAAAAAACCGAAAGGGAGAAAAGCAGCGCGTGGGGCTTTTTGGGGGTGTGGGTGTGTTGTTTTTAAAGTCGCTTTAGCAGACTTCTGCGAAGCTTTGCTTGCTTGCGATGCGTTAGACTGCAATCTGGCTGCGGGGGGGGGGGGGTCGATCGGAAGCCAAAGGGACGGGGTGCCCGGGGGAAGGACTCGCCCATTGCCCTCAGCTCGAGGGTCCTTCGCTCAGCGTGATCCGGTCGGAATTCGACCCGAGGCTCCTTTGCTCCACTTCCGATCTGTCGGTCTGCACGAGCGTTCAGCGTCTGAGGTGTGCAGGATTTCGGAAAGGCAGGCGGCAAAGTGGAACAAAGACGCGTGTGGCTTCTCCAGATCGGGCCCTCCAACTCCTGCACGCCACTACTTTTCTTGCAGAGGATGAAAACCCCTCTTTTAGCTCGCTTGGACTATCAGCGGTCGCTGTTTCAAACAGCTAGCTCAGTTGAGAGCTTAGTTTTGGAAAGCGAATAGCGATTTTTTAATTCTCCTCCTAAATCCCTATTTCAGCTTTCCCCCCAAAGATGCCTTCCAGATGTGGTAGACTACAGCTCTAATTGTCTTGATGGAGACTGATGGGATTGTAATCCAATGTATCCCTCCTAAACCGGGGGATGCAGTTTTGACATTTGCTCACTGGATCTGGATCTGATTGTGTTGAGTTTATCATAACTCTCTTTATTGGAATAAAAAGAGTTAGGTTTTAGGGTTCAGCAAGACTCATTGTGGCCTGTTAAAACAACTTCTGGAGACTGAGCTTGGGGTGGGGGGAGGCGGTAGAGACTGCCCTCCAGAAAGTGGGACAAAAAATGGTGTGGACTAGACAAAATTTCAACTTTATTTTAAACTTCACTAAACTTAAATAAATGGAATGCAGTTAAGACAAATTTTCCCTTTGTTTTTAATAATTTCCTTCTGCCAAATAATTATTGGCAACTTGGATTCTGGAGGCCGAATTCAAGGCTTGGCAGGCAGCCAACTTGGCCTCCTGCATTTCTGTTTTACTATCAATTTACGAGAAGTTTTAAGTCTAAATGAATCATCTCTCAAGTCTTGACATTTTTTCTGTCTCTCCTCTTTCACTCCCCTCCTCTTGAGGTACAAAACTGATGAACTAAGAAAGGAGAATTTAAAATAATTCTCTCCCATCTTTGAATGTTGCTTTGGTGTGGGTGTGTTTGTGGGTGTGTTTTATTTATGCAATTTCTATAGCTGTCCATCTCAATCCAGGTGCTGGGGCTCTTGTCTTTTAAACTACTGTATGGACTACTAGTAGTGTATTTAAGAAAGTTTTGAAGGAAGGACGTTTTAAAAAATGCCTGGGTCTTTCTAAAGCTAGGTTCTCTTCAGTCTTTCAAACTTTTCTGAATGTGCTTTTGAAAGATTTTTACCCTTGTCTGACAAGGATCCTCAGAGTTTCTGGTTACCTAAATAAATACATGATTAACAAATACACTTAAAGCACAATTAAAAAATAAATATCTGAATAATAAAATCATTGGCAGATTAAAACACTGTGTCAGCACCACAGTGTAATCCTAGTATTATTCCAGTTAACAGCTGCCACATTTTGCACTATTCAGACAAACTCCAGAGGTAGCCCCCTGGAAAGTGCTCAGCCATAATTTAGTTGTATGTGAACCTGGCTGATTTTGAATGGTCACAACTAATATACTAAACATAACTCTGGCACTTGAATACCCAGAGACGTGAGGATCAAAGAGGACTTCCAGACCACCTACCTGCTATTTCAGGCAGTCATCTTTGCTCCTTCAGGATGGGCTCCTTCAAAAAGTTTTAAAAATTTGAGCCTGGGAAAGACCACGGCAGAAAGAACTTCTACATTTCTGATCCAGCTTGGTCTTTGCATTCTTCCAAAAGTTGAGAACCAAATCTGGGTCCATTGAGAAAGATGTCACACCATGCCACGTTTCTTCTGGTGGCTAATGTATTGGTTCTATACTTTTGCTAGCCCATAGGTGGTACAAGATGGAGAAGGTTGTAGGATCTTTGGACAAAAGCAGAAGTTTTGTTAGTGGCTTGCAGTAAGTTCTCTGAAGCTTGGGGTCTTGTGCTTTGGATTTATGCCACTATATCAGACAAAATCAGGATCATTCATCTGTCTAGCATGGATTGGTCTACTTGTGCTCAGCCGTAATGTGATTAATTTAATTTTGACTTGGTGCATTGTGTGAATCCAACCTTTGTGGTTTGGAAACCATGGTTTGTGGCTTTGGTAACGTACAGTGGGAAGTTACTCAGTAAGCCAGTGCTGTGGGCCTCTTAGATTTGGTGGCATATAAACTGAGTGAATAAGCAATCCGTGACTGACTAAATCATAGCTTAGTGCATTGTGTGAAGTCTTTCCCTTTGTTGGAAGATTTCTAGGATCTCAGTCAGGACTCTTTCCCTGAGACTACTTTTAGTGGAAGGTACTAGAAAGTGAATTGGAGGTCTTTGCATGAAAACTGCAAGGTCTTCTGCAGTGCCGCACACCCCCTTGGATGGCCAACTCACCAGAAGGAGTTGTAGCAACTCTCCATCCTTTGTCCTTACGTCTATCTGTCATCCCTCCTTACCCTATTTTCTTGCAAGCTTTGAGGACTGTTTTTCAAACTTGCTTCCTCCAGCTTTCCAAGCGGCCTTGCTAATGCATAAGGGGGAGCGGGCAACAGGCTTGAAGCAATCTTGCAGAATGTAAATTGGGAACGTCCTCTCAGCCCGAGGGAAATGTGGCCTGGAGAACCTGTGGCCTGTTTTAATTTATCCCCTCTTCCGAGTTCTTGTCTGTATTTAAAGGCCAAAGGACTTTGTCCTTGGGAGGAGCACTTGTGAAATGTATCTATTTCAGGACTGCTTCTTTTCAGCCCTGGAAGGGTGAAACGGGCAGAGCAGAAAGTGACAGTGACGTATGCCCCCTCCTGCCATCGGTGTGGGGAAAGTCATGGTACTTTGTGCAAAGGCTGATTTGGGCATTTCCACTTTAACATTTCCTCATTGGCTACCAATCACGATTGCTTTCAGTACATTTTGATCGTAGTTCTCCCCGTATGCAAACCACATGATCATATGGGGCAGCAGTGGTCTCTCCTCCCCCTTTATCATAGATGTTTCAGGCCCTGTGTGACAATTCTGAAGAATCCTGAAGCCTTGATTTTGTTTTGCTGGGGGACTTCCGTGGTCTGTCAACTATTCAAGGGTCCTATCGTGCAAATGTACATGTTTCTTTACATTAAAAAATGGGGGAGGGGCTTGGTCCGCTCCAGTTAAAATGGTGATCCTCAAACATAAAAGTAGTTGCAGAAGATTGTGGTGCTCGCTTTCAGGGGTTATGAACTGGGCTCAAATTGTTACCCTTCTGTTAGAGGCTTGTCACGGGCAGCTGTTTAGTTTTGTCTGGGTTGAATCATAAAGTTCTAGATGGAATTTCCTCTCTCACTCTGTGGCCACCGGATTTCTTTCGCCTTTACGTATTACACAAACAAAGCCAAAATGACCATAGCAGTTATAATAAGGGTAGAAAAAGGTGCCAATGTTACATTTGTTTTTCAATACTTCACAAATATTAAAAAAGACTATATTTATGAGACTGGCTGGTCTGCTAAGATTTTTCTTCTCTTCTTTGGAACATCTTGATGTTATCTTGATGCCTCCTGCCAGAGGCAGAATATTAATTCTATTTACTTTGGATGTTAAATATTAATTTTATAACCAGATTTTTTAAATGGGTGTGTTCCTGCTTTCTCTTTCCTTGTCACATCCACTTTTTGAGCATGGCCCTTATTCAGTGCTGAATGTGGCCCTTGGTCTAAAAATGGCTATTTGTTAAACTTCAGCATCTCTGATAGCTGATCTTCCAGCTTCTACATACAAACCAATCTCTAGCGGAAGAGAACCCACCTCTTCTCAAGGCTGTTTGCTCCAGTGTTGCGCAGAAAGCTTCCATAAGGACATCTTTCCTCTTGTATGCTGCTCGTTGCATGAACATCTCTAAACTCTCTTACATAGATTTGGACTAGTATTGGATCGAACCCTATTCCAGGCTTCTCCTTTCCCAACAATGATATTTATAAATTTTTAGTGGGGCATTTATCATCCAAAGCTCGTGCTTTCCATGGAGTCACATTGTTCTCTGGAACACTCCACCCATCCTTTTTTCCCCAGTGACCATGTTGCAGTGTTCATCCCAATGGGGACTCTTTAGCTTAGAAAAAAAGATGAACAGGAAGATGATCAGATTCTATAAAATCATGCATGGCATGGAGAATTTTTTCTCCCTCTCCCAAAGCAGTTGGATAAATAAAGCTGATTAGAAAGCAGTTCTCCACCCAGTGCACAATTAATCTCTGGAATTCGTTGCCACAAGCCATGGTGATGATCATTAACTTGAATAGCTCTTACAGGGGTTTGGATGAATTCACAGAGGGCAGGTCTATCAAAGTCTATTGGTCTTGAAGACTCAGTGGTACCTCTTGTTAGGGGGTTGTATGTCTCCAAATACCAGTTCTTGGAGATAATGGTGAAAGAGGGCTTATGTCTTGGTCTTGAATACCCCAAAGGCATCTGGTTGGCCATTCTGAGAAGCAAAGTTCTGGACTAAGGTGGGATTATTCTTATGTTATCTGGTTAAGGCCAAAGTTGCATTTAACGCACTATTTGGTTTCTGCAGATCACCAAGAGCTTATGAAAGCAGTAGAGTTCCATTCATCCTAAGAGACTTAGTTTGGTTTCCATATAAGTTCCTGTCCTACTGGGAGATAAATGAGATGTTAGTCACAAACAAAACTACGGAATGGCCCTTCTGCTATGACTATTATGGAAAATTTGCTGGCTGACAGAGGAGACACAAATTCTCCATCTGTCCTCCATCAGCATAAGAGGACCATATTTCCCTGCTGTTCTTAGAGGAAGGGTGTTCCCTTCTTCTTTAGTAGAGTGGAAACACAGGTTGCTTCTTAGCAGATAAAATCTTTTCTAGGTTTGAAAGTTTGGTGTACTTTATTTACAGGGTTGCCCAAGGCTGATCTATAATATATCTTCCTGCTAGACTCTTATTCAGCTTTTACTAATTTGCCCTCTGACTTCCCGGAGGAGAGGGTTAAGGCGATAGGGGTAGTTAATCTTTTTCTTCTTAAATTCCCAAAGCTCATGTCAATTTTGCTGCTTTCATTTAGTTCTGGGAGCAGACAGGTGACTTCTAAACTAGAGTTCCATGGAGCAGAATTTATCACTCTCCAGGTATCATAGCTCAGGGGATCAGTCTAACAATTTGCAGAGGATAACAAGTTTCCCATTGCTGCTCACTACTGTGTAATGAGTATTGTTTGTAAACATAGTTACCCATCACATTAAGTCATAAAATGGCTTGTTTGGTTTTAACGTAGCAGATTATCTGAACCTAGCTAAGTGTGGGTTACTCAGCCAACCATGCTTTAGCACAGGTTTTTTTTTTTATTTTATATATCCTGGTGCTATTTTATAGTTAAAATTAAGCAGGCCTCTAAAGTGGCTTGTGTTGGGATCGTTGCTTAGAGCCACATTTAAATGCTGTAGTATGGCAGCACTTAATTTTGAGTGGATCCAATAGCAAAATAAAAGATTAATTTGGTTATCTAGAAAGTGAACACAGCTCCTGTTCACCACCTGCTTTTGGTTCATAGCATAGGCCAGTGTTTCTCAACCTCAGCAAGTTTAAGAGGTGTGGACTTCAACTCCCAGAATTTCCTAGCCAGCATGCTGGGAGCTGAAGTCCACACCTCTTAAAGTTGCTGAGGTTGAGAAACACTGGCCTAGAGGGCTGACCAGTGAAAAATTATGTGGCTCTATAGGGCACTGTTGAATTTTGAACAATATTCAAATAAGTGTTCAGAAAGTTTCTGAGAGTTGGAAGAGATATCAGGAACCAGAGCTTGTACCTTTTGTGGGTCAACCCACATTTGTCTGAGAGTGAAAGTTTGTCTTTTGTGTTTTTCTTTCACAAATGGTCTGTCATGGGGGGGGGGGGGACTGCAGCTGCGTCAAGACCACAGTGTGAAATCTTTGCCATCACTCTGTTGTATCTTCCACACCTGATATTTGCAAAATAAAGAAAGCTTCCATTGGACTTGGGGCCAAAGGTGCAAGAATTGGCCTTTGGGCTTGAGATTTTTTTCCTCCACTTCTGCTGGTTCCAGTGAGAGCTTTGCTCTTATTACACTGGGCATATTTGTGGGTGAATGTGAGACCTTGGCACAGGAAAATGGTCTTTTCTCCCTACTTCATGCCCCCAGTCAAGGTGGCAGCTGCAACTGTGTGAACAAAGCCTTGGCCTTTCTTTACATGCCTCAGGGGCTGAAGCTTCAATCGCATGGTTGTGACTGTCATCTTGACTTTTTGACTCCCATCCTGCGAACATCCCTTCTCTGGTTTCATTCATTCATCCTTCCTTCAAAACTATTTATGGATGGTATTCTTATAAATTTTTACTACTATACTTCCCTGCCTTTCAGACTGAGTTTGGTATATAGTGGAGTAATTGAACAGACCATGGTGGGAGAGATTAATTTCCAGCTAGGTCTCTGTGATACATTCCAGGTCAGCATATTATCCAGATTTATCTTCCAGATGAGAGATGTCTTACCAGCTGCTGACCTGGTGTTAAACAGTAGGCTATAAGGGCCAATTTCTGTTCCACTTTGACATAAAGTTTTGTGGCTTACCTGTAGTGCTTGCTTAATGACCACAATAGGGACCGGAAAATTCGTCATTAAGAGGGGTGGTTGTTAAGCAAAACATTACATAACTGCACCTGATTTTATGACATTTTTGCAGCAGTTAAATGAATCATGCAGTTGTTAAGTGAATCGCACGGTTCCCTATTGATTTTGCTTGCTGGAAGCTGGCTGGGTAGGTCGCAAATGGCAATCACATGACCCCGGGACACTGCAACTGTTGTAAGTGAGAGCTGGTTGCCAAGCGCCTGGATTGCGATCACGCGACTGCAGGGGCACTGTGATGGTGGTTAGTGCGAGGACTGATTGTAAGTTACTTTTTAGCGCTGTCATAACTTTGAACGGTTGCTAAACGAATGGTTGCTAAGTGAGGACTACCTGTATTCCATTCCAGTGGTGAAGTGGCAGGTTTAAATTGTGTTCAAAACTGAGAGTTTTAAGTCTCACCCAGCAATTAGATTGAGGTGTAATAGCATGCAATGTTTGCAAACATTTTAATTGCTCATGGAAAGCTTCTATAAAGCAATGTTGAGAAATGATGACATTTCTCAGAAATTAACTGCTGGTTTAAGCTATACAATCATCATAAAATTAAGGAGCAGATTCTTAGGAATGTGCTGTTGACAGGAAGTTGGTAGATAGTGAAAGTAGAATATCTTTAAAATGTTATCGTATGTGGGCCAATGTAAAAATTGTGCATCTTAATCTTGCTCAGATCTGAAGGCTGAGAACAAGTAAAATACATTTTCTGCACCCTCTTAACAACTGGTAAATGCAAATCAGTAATAGTATTAATTATTTGCATTCCTTAGATGAAGAGAAGCTGGAAAGGAGTGGTGATGAGTTCAAGGCCATCTCTGTGGGTTGTGTGTATACTGTAGTTTCAACACATTGTTATTGTAAGTGACTGTCTTTCAGGAGGAGATTATGTTTTTGTGTGACGCTTTTGGAAATGTATGTCTTTAATTAAGTACTTAATTAAGTATTGGCATTCAGTATTGCAGGGTGTGTTGAGGTTGGTTATTTGTTAAAACTAATTAGGCATGTTTGCTAACTGGAATCTGCATTTACTACATAAGAGTAGGAAATCTCTCAATCCCAAGTTTTGGGAGGCCTCCAGATATCCCGTGCTGCGTATCGCTTTTCCGGTCTGATCAGCCACTTTACCCCATGTAGCCAAATTGTTTGTTACGAGCATGCTGATTAATGTTGCATTATATATCTCTGTACTTAAGAGATCTGTAGTTGAGAAAAAAAATATCTGGGTGTGGTTCTCGATAGACGTTTGTAACTTGCAGTGTCTCCATTCCCATATACACAGTGCTTGGAAACACTGTAGGAGGAGAGTCTGGTTAATCTCTGATAGTTAAAAAAAAAAAAAAAAAATTAAATCAAATGCAACAAATGCAATAGGTTTTGAAACATTACATTGTTAATTGATAAGGTACTTGTAATAAAATTTAAAAGAAAACAGTGTGGCTTTTGGCCAGAACGGAGTACAGGAGACGTGATATTTACCATGAGGCAAGTCCAGGAGAAATGCATCAAACAGAACAAATCTCTTTACTCTGTCTTCATTGACTTGACAAAGGCATTTGATACTGTAAACAGGGAGGCTCTCTGGATCATCCTGAGACGTTATGGATGCCCAAGGAAATTTGTGAAGTTGATTCGGCTACTCCTCAATGGAAAGATAGGACAGGTCCTTTATAACGGTGATAGATCAGCTGCACTTGTCATTTCCAATGGGGTAACACAGGGTTGCATGCTAGCCCCAGTCCTGTTCAATCTGTTCTTTGCTTGCATGTTGTCACGTGTTGTCCAGGGTCTGAAGGAAAGTGTGTACATCAAGTACCGATTAGATGGCTCTCTCTTTGACCTTCACTGCTTGAACACACAGACGAAGTGCCTCCATACAGTCATCCACAAAACCCTCTTTGCTGATGACTGTGTGCTCCTGGCGCAGAAAGACAGTGATCTACAGTTGATGCTGAACAAATTCTCAGACGCTGCTGTGCTCTTAGGCCTATCAGCCTGAACAAGACCGAAATACTTTACTAAACCATGCCAAATATCAACCCCATAGAACCAAAAATTACTGTTGATAACACCCAGCTGACAAATGTAAACAGCTTCAGATACTTGGGAAGCATCATCTTGAGTGATGAGCCTTTGGACAAAGAAATTGACATCAGGATCAGAAAGTCCAGCCAGGCACTGGGGCGGCTGTGTACTAGAGTGCTCAATCAACACAACATCCGTATCTCCACAAAGCAGAATGTCTACAGAGCTGTGGTTATCCCTTCTCTCCTATATGGATGTGGGTCCTGGACTCTGTACCAAAGGCATATCAAACAATTAGAGAAATTTCACATGTGAGCTCTCCACTCCTTCCTTGGCATTCATTGGCAAAACCGTGTCTCTAACCTGGAGGTCTTAGCACAGAGTCCACCAGCATTGAGTCCCTGATTATCAGAGCCCAGATGGGGTGGGTGGGACACATAATCAGAATGGATGACCACCGTAAGCCTCGCCAGTTCCTGTATAGTGTACTGGAGTCTGGGAAGAGACCTCGAGGTTGGCCACGCAAGCACTACTAAGATGCTGAGAAAGAAACCCTATGCCACTATGACATCCAGCCAAGGGAACTAGAAGTTGCAACTACTGACAGAACCTGCTGGCAAGCCCTGTGCTATGAAGCCTTCACTGGTGGGAAGACAGGTGCCACCAAAAACTGAAACAAAACTCTGCATGGCATCACAGAATAATATCCACTTCCAGTGCCCCCATTGCGCTAGACTGCACTTCCAGACTGGGACTGCAGAGCCACCTCCGTGTTCACAGATGAACTACACAACCGCATGTCTTCTTCGAATCTGAAGGACCACCATATGTAATCTGCCTCACGTGTAAGTTGCATCTGCATAACCAACCTGCCTTCCTCTCTCTCTCTCCCCTCTCTACCTCATCTCAATTCAAATCTTACATCAGCCTAGCCACAATGTGAATCTGGTGGAGTGAGCTGCAGATCACCAAAGCTTATGCCTTTTAATAAAAAGTGTTGGTTAGAAAAGGGGCTACCACTCTCCTCCTGATTTTTTGCATTGCTTTAAATAAGCCGATTCCAACAGCAAAAGCGTGGACTTGCATCCAGAGTTGAGACTGTAGACAACTGAAAAAAATCTGCCCTGCATGTGTATAAATATGGGATTGTTTTCATGGGTTGGTCCCATCCCGCCCTGACAAAGGTAGTCAGGGGTAAAAGAATGATGTGATTTCTCTTGATCATGTTTGTTGAATTCACATGTAAGTCCTGTTAAATTTGTGACTGTTTGTTGGGAGTATCCTCATGACCCTGCAAGTGCATTGTACAATCTACTGTTCCACCAAAAAAAAAAAAAATTAGAACCAAGGATCTCCTTTCTCTGTCTCCCCTGTGCTGTGTGTTGCTTTGTTTTCAGTGAAATCGTCAGGTCCTTCACTGAGCACAGCTTCCTGTTTGAGGTGGGATGGGGAACAGAAGCTAGATATTTATAGGTGCTAATTAGCTTAACAATATGAGGATGTTAGTCTTACCCTCACCAGCCATACTTTTAGCAAATGGCCATGATCAGTGATCTATGTTACTGCAACACTTTATCAGGCCCACTCAAGGTCACCAATAGTGGGCAAGTATTCAGGTTCTCCTGAGCTCATCTGCCAACCAGATAGCCTCCTAGCTGTTGGTGATGGGATCTGGAGATCAGAACATGTGGAAGGCACCAAAGCCCAGAAGGCTGGCTGAGATCTCAGAGTGGGAGCTCACACTTGGCATGAGAAGGCTTCTAAAGTCAATCATTTGCATCTCCAGCTCAGCGGCCACTTAGTGGAGAGGGGCTTCAGTCCCAGATATCTCCAGCTTAAAAGATAATATGGACGGAAATACTTTGATTTGAGCATTAGAGAGTTGTTGCCATCAGAGTGGGCAGAATTGAACTACATGCATCAGTAGTTAAACTAGGTTGCAACCATTCTAGAGATACTTCTACTTCTAGGTCGAGGCTTATGAATACTGCCCAACAAAAGTCATTGCCAGGTATTCCTCCTTTCCTCTCTGAATGGAATTTCTGGATAAGAAAAAAAGAGGAAGAGAGCTATGGAAAACAGCAGGAGGGTGATGGATGGAGGATATTGTCTGAATATCCTACGCATTCTTCTGGAATACTGCATTGTGTAAATCAGGAAGGAAAATTCCACCATAAAAATGTTCTTGAGAAGCAGCTTGCATATTTAATCTGGAGATGCTGTGCTTTGATGCCACCATTTTATGGAGCGTCTTTCGGTTACTTTCATCCATTTACTGTCATTCTGACCCTCCCTTTCTGCTTCCCCACTGAATACTGAAACCTCAGTGCAAATGCTATAGGATTAATAGTTGGTCTGGGGACTCACTTCCTCCTTTTAAATCATATGGACAGTTACCTTCTAAGCAGGTAAATCTAGTTAATAGAGTGCTTCTGCATAATTTAAGTGATGGGGCCATTTTATCACAGTGCGCATAAATTTATCATTGCATTAATTAATTTTAAAACAATCTTTTAATTAGCACTAAAATACTTCTGCCAATAATTTGTAAAAGTATTAGTGAAATGCCACTTAAATTGAAATGTTACAGTGGTAAAACACTTAGGTCATAATGTTACAGTACTAGAATACTTATTTCAATGGTATTTTATTAATATTTCCATCTTTAAAAGAAATAATAGCTGGAAAAGTGTATTAACCTAATAAATGGAATGATAAACTGATCCCTACCTCAAAAGATAGAGTGCATCTGTGTTACAATATCAGATTTCTTTTAGCCATCCATAGCAACTAAATCCTGTCTGCTGGTATGGTTAGAAGATAAAAGGATGAATATATGGAAAAAATGCAGTTTCTCCCCTTAGCATAGAAAACCAATTGTAATTTTGCTTGTTGAACAGCATTGAAAGATCAGTGGTAGGAACAACTGGGTGTGGTTCTAGGAGAAGGAAATTATGACATACAGTACTTATATTTAAGGTTTAGCCTGTCATTTCCTTATAAAAGTGGATCCCAGCGTGGTGTACCACTGAAAAAACAAAATAGCAATGTCATAAAAGCAACAAAACAACCGTAAAATTGAAAAGAATTAAGACGAATGAAGAACCTCTCCAACCAGCTGGAAACCTGATACGCGCTTTCCCAACCTGGTACTCTCAAATATATCAGGTTACAACTCTCATTAGGATGGGAATGGTAGAAGGCAGGAGGAAGGAACTCTAGGCCGACATGGCTTGGGAGACCTTGAAGTTGGAAATAGCTGAGAGAAAGTGCTCCAGTAAATGTCTCATAGTACAGACGAGCTTAAGTGTCTGATCTTCATTCAAACTCCTACATTCTGTCAGCAAGCATCTGTTTAAAGAGAGTGACTTCATTCTTTTCTGTAAGGATCCTCCTGATGGATGATTTTTTTCCTCGTCTTGCTCAGTTGTCTGTCCCTTGCCTTTTTTTTAAATTAGAGACAATCTTCTCTACAGTAGTTGTCTAAAGGAGCCATCACTGGTGAGCACCAAGGAACATAAAGTGATTCTGAGGACTAGAGGTAGCAGCTAGTTACAAATGGGTTTATTTGTCCCCAGCAAAGCAGTGAAGAGTCTTTGTGTTTATTTAGAGAGAGGGCTGGAAATCAGTGGTATGCCCCCTCCTTAAGAGGGTCTCCCTGGGTCCAGATGTACTGTATTGGATAACTATTGCCCAATATCCTATCTTTCCATTTTAGCAAGGATTGTTGAGACAGTAGCAAGAGACCAAGTAGAAATAGATTAACTGGAGCCTTGTCAAGTTCAGATGTGGGTGTGGGATGGACTCTGCAGGATTTTGATTGGGGTAGTGCACCTGTCCTGGCCTTGTTAGATCTCTCAGAGGCTTTTGATTCCATTGACTATGGTGTGCTTCTGGACCAGCTTTAGAGTTGGGGGCACTGCTTTACAGTGATTCTGCTCCTTCCTTAGTGGGCAATTCCAGTTGGTGGTGGTAGGAGAGAAGTTGACTTGGTGGCCATTCCCTTCTGGGGTGCTACAGGAATTGGTCCCCTCTATTGTTCAATATCTACATAAAACTTCTGAGTGAGGTCATCTGTCAGTTTGGGAAGCAGCATCAACAGTTTGCTGATGATACTCAGTTCTAAATTTCTACCCCAAGTGGTACTGATGAGGCTACTGAGGTCCTGTCCTACTGTCTGAAGGCTGTGAGAATCTGAATGGGAGAGAATAGGCTTAAATTGAATCCTAGCAAGGCAGAGTTTGTCCATTGGGATGCTCATGTGGTTCCTGTGGTGAATCTTGATGGGAAAGTACTACCTCTGAAGGAACAAGTCTGCAACTTGAGGTTCCTCTTTGACTTGCAGCTCCTGCTCAATCAGGAGGAGCCAGGATAGCTTTGGCCCAACTTTGCCTGGGTGCCAGTTGCAGCCCTACCTGGGGTGAGAGAACCTGGCTACAGTGACTCATGTGCTTCTCTCTACTTGGTTAGGCTATTGCAATGCGCCCTACCTGGGGCTGCCTTTAAAGACAATTCAGAAGCTTCAGTTGGTTCAACATGTACTGGCTTGTGTATTATCTGGTATTCACTGGATGGAGCGTATTACACCTGTGCTATGGGTCCAGCATTGGCTTCCTATAGGCTTCTGAGTACAATTAGCTGTTGTTAGCCTCTAAAGCTCTTTATGGCTTGGCACCAAGTTACTTTCGGGACTGTGTTCGCTTTGATTCCATTGACCATGGTGTCCTTCTGGACCAGCTTCTGGAATTGGTTCAACTTATTTGATCTTGTTGGGTAAAGTAGTTAGTGGTCCCCACTTTTGAGGGATCCATGTAGGAGCTCACTGTTTCTCCATGGCAGTGCCAACCCTCTGAAATGTCCTTCCACTGAATATTAGATTAACCCTAACCTCAGCTGTCTTCTGGAAACAGTTGGAACTCTTTCAGATGGTGTTTGAGGCTTGTTTTTCTGGGTGGTTTTGAATGGTTTTTGGATTGTTCCAATTTTTGGATGGGGTGTTTTCCATTTTTGGATTTAATTGAATGTGATGCTTTAATGTATGTCCTCTTGTGAAACCACTGTGAGTCCAATGAGAATGAGGCAGGATACAAATGTCATAAATAAATGAGCAAGTAAGCATAAGAAAGTCATTGCAAAACAGATGGGGGCCTACACATGGAATATGTAAGAATAGAAGAACAACCCTGCTGGACCTGTGGCCTGGATCAAGGCAAGACCCATCTTGGTCTGCCATAGGTTTACTCACAGAGACTAACCAGATGCCTCTGGAGGAATTGCAGACAGGAGATGGAAACATCTCTTTCTCTCTGGCCTTTGTTCCCAGCAACTGGTATTTGGAGGCAGTCTGTCCCCAGTCAGAAGGTACCATTGGATGTCAAGATTAATAGCCTTTGATGGACCTGTCCTCCATGAATGTATCCAATCTCCTTTTGAAGCCATCCAAGTTAGTGGACCTCATTCTGTCTTGTGGTAATGAAGTGCGTGTATTAATCATGTGTTCTGCCAAGATGTGCTTTCTTTTGTCTATTCTAAATTTCTTCCCAGTCAGTTTTGTTGGATGACCTCTTCTCATACTATTTGGAGAGAGGGAAACTTTCTCTATATATTTTGATCATGTGTCCCTCCTCAATTGCTTTTATTCTAAGCTAATGTGACCCTGAAGCTCTAGTCTTTTCTTATAAGGCAGATGTCCAAATTCCCTGCTCATTTTGGTTGCCCTCTTCTGCACTTTTTCCAGCTCTTATTATTCTTTTTCTCAAACATGGCAACTAGACAGAGGACAGCTGCAGAAATGATGACCTACCAAGTCAAAGAGAAGCCACTAAGGCCTTGCTGACAGTGCTTAAATTATGGGGAAGGGGCTGCCTGAAGGGGTGTAAAAAAGTCAAGATGGCAGCTGTGATTGTGCAGTTGTGACCTTCTTGACTTTTTTGTCCCCCTCCTCCCCCAACAAATGAAATCTTTAAACTTCCTCCACCCATTTTCTCTCATTTCATCCAAACTTTGCCCTTATTTGTAGCTAAAAAGGTCTTTCCAGCCTCCTTTTCTATAATATAAATGTCATTTAATAAAATCTTATTTTTGTGGCTTGTCTGAGCCTCAGCAACCAGGGAATAATCTAGCACACAGTCAAAACAGAATATTTATGTGGCAAAATATGCTAGGCTGAGAGGTCACAAGAAAAACCTATAATATTTTCTGATGTTTGTGCTATAGTTTTGATTTTTTTTTTTTTTGCTACTTTCTGTTTGCTCTACTTTCTGTTTGTTATTTTACTGCTCTTATTTGAGCAGTATATCATCTTGAATATTTTTTAAGCGGGGAGGCAATTAGCTTATTTTTAATAAATGGATAAATACATTGGCCAAGCTTAAGACAAATTTGGGGACTTTTTACTGTGCATCATTTGACATCTTGGGTTTCTCTTGCTACAAAGCAGCTGCTGTCTGTCTGTTATCTCCATTAGGCGCCACAGTACAGGCTGTTGTCTCAGCTGCTCTTCCCATTACTGCATTTGAGGGGGAGGGCAGGATGGGGAGGGGAGAGGAAGAGAAAGGCCAGCAAAACAATGCTCGGTGCTCATGGCAGTCTAGATCAGATGATAGGCCAGACCCTGTATATTTTTTGCAGGTTGCACCATCTTGCAAATAGGAGTCCCCAGGCTCACGCATTTGGCATTACCTGTTAACATCTGAGAATCAGGAAAAGCGTAGTGATCAGGGAGCTAATTCTTTAATAATCATGGATGTGATGATGATGACGACGATGTACCTGTCCTTTCGATAACATTGTAGAAAGCATAAAGCACACATTGCTACAATCATTACAATGTCCATAAAACTGCTCATTGTTATAAAACTGCTTTACTCTCCCCATATTGTGGATATGTAGCTTGTTGAAGTCTCTGTAGCACATGGCAGAGGTGAGACTTGAAGCAGGGATGTTTGGAGGTTCAGCTTCATCTCTTGGTATGCTTCCGATCTGCCTTTTTCAGAAAGGGGCTCGGTAACAAACCACATGCTTTGCCTGCAGAGTCTCAACTTTGGAATCTCCAGTTAAAAGGAGGTTATAAACATGGGCTCTTCCTGACCATGAAGGGCCTGTTGATCATCTTGCTTGGTATAATCAGTTGTTGTTGTTCAGTCGTTAAGTCGTGTCCGACTCTTTGTGACCCATGAACCATATTGTGCCAGGCCTTCCTGTCCTTCACTGCCTCCCTGAGTTTGCTCAGTTTCATGCTCATTACTTCAGTGATGCTATCTAACCATCTCATCCTCTGCCGTCCTCTTCTCCTTTTGCCTTCAATCTTTCCCAGCATCAGGGTCTTTTCCAAGGAGTCCTCTCTTCGCATTAGGTGACCAGAGTATCTGAGCTTGAGCTTCATTATCAATCCTTCCAATGAGCAATCAGGGTTGTTTTCCTTTAAGATTGACTGGTTTGACCTCCTAGCAGTCCAGGGGACTCTCAAGAGTCTTCTCCAGCACCACAGTTCAAAGGCATCAATTCTTCGGCGCTCAGCCTTCTTCATGGTTCAGCTCTCACAGCCATACATTACTACTGGGAAAACCATAGCTTTGACTATGCGGATCTTTGTCGGCAAGGTGACGTCTCTGCTTTTTAATATGCTATTTAGGTTTGCCATAGCTTTCCTCCCAAGGACCAAGCGTCTTTTAATTTCATGGCTGCAGTCTCCGTCTGCGGTGATCTTGGAGCCCAAATAAATGAAGTGGTATAATCAGTCCCGTCGCATATTTGTAGATGTCCTTTGTTTTTTAGAAGTTTAGATTTTAGTTAGCAAAGCAAGAACTTGGCCCACAGCCAATGAGTTGCCGTGCTCAGTGTCAGTTGAAACAAAGATTTCCAAGTTTGGTTGGGTGACTGGCTTTTATGTGATTGTGTGATCATCTCTCTTACCTGAAGAAATTGAAGCAGGCTTTCAAAATCCTTCTGGCAGTACCTCCTGAAATAAGAACCAAATTGCTGGTTTCAGATGAGGGCATCAGGAATAATCCATCACTTAGGTTTTTCTTGCATCAGCGTTGGCATAGGGAGGTGTTGTGGTTGGCTGTTTGCAACCCAGAAAATACGTTCAGGTTGGAAAATTGGCAGTCCATATTAGGCGCGGTGTTTATTCCTTGCTAGGGGTTGTGGGATCTGATGATGTGCCCTTACAGAGTTTGAACAGCGAGTCTCAGCTAGGTCTTGTTCCATCTGTTGTCTGTCTTTATATTCTGGCTTTCTTCTCAAGGTGGCTAACCGTATTTAAAATAAAAATATAAAGTTTAAGCATAACACTAAAATAAATCAATGAAAACCTTGAATTAAAAGCTTGGTGAAAAAGAGGTGCCTTTTCCATTTTCCTAAATAGTGGGAAAGTGGAGGCCAAGGGACTCTCCCGGGAGAGTGCTTCCCATAGCCTGGAGAAGACCCTGCCTTGCATCCAATACAGCTGAGCTTCTGTCCATGGGGGCATCTTCAGAAGGGCTTTTCCTGCTGGTCCAAGTGTCTGTGCTGGTTCATAGAGGGAGAGGTGCATGTTCAGACCCTAAGCCATTTAAGTTTTTAAAAGTCAAAACAACAGCTTAACTTGTTGTGTAGACTTGTTACAATTGGCAAGAAGTGTAGATCTTTCAGTACAGTAACCCTGTTTAAAGCGTGTTGCAATAGCCAGGAAGGGATATAGCCAAGGTGTCAATAAATGTCACTAAGCCTGCCCAATTCAGGAGAGGTTGCATTGGACACACTAGCTATAAATCTGCAATTGCTCCTTGCGTAACCTTCACCTGCAAACCCACTGACAGCTGAGGACTGAGGAATGTTCCCAGATTGTGAACCCTGATGTTTCAAGAGAAATGCCGCGTCATCCAAAACAGGCTTCACGTGAATCCCAAATCCAGTTTTCTTCTCCCCAGCAACACTTCCATTTGTCTGCTTTCAATTTCAGCTTATCCTTCCTCATCAGCTGGATATCATCAGTATAATGAAGCTACCCAACTCTGGAGCTATGAATGACTTCTGTGGTGATTTCATGTTAATGTTAAACATCGTAGGGAATGATAGACTTCTATGGCATACATACGCCAGTGACCTTGGTGCCAATTAGGTGTCAGCTCCAGTATTACCTTCTGAACAGAGCTGGGTAGGAATGACTAGAACTACAGGTACTCCTTGTTTAGTGACCACAATTGGGATTGGCAACTCAGTTGTTAAGTGCAGTGGTTGTTAAGTGAAACTGTGATGACTTATAATCTTACTTCAGTTTTCCTTTGCTTTATACACCTGTGAAGGTTGTAAATGCAAGGATTGGTCGCAAAGTTACTTTTTCCATCACCATCGTAACTCTGAACAGTTGCTGTACGAGGCAGTCGCTAAGCAAGGACTACCTGTATGGGAAAACTCTGCCTCAAGGCTCAAATCCATCAAATTGCCCAGAAAGATATAAGACTTTGATGGACTCGAAAGCCACCAAAAGGTCAGGAGAACTAGCATGGTCTAGTGTCTGGAGTAGGTCATCTACCAAAGTAATCAGAGCTGCCTTAGTATCATGTGCCAGAGGAAACCTCAGTTGAAATGGATCTGGATAATCAGTTTCATCAAAATGCAACTCGAATTGTGAAGCTACCACTTTGTCCAGAGATGGATTATTTGAGTCTGGCCTGGTTTATAGTTATAGAGATCTTCCAGGTTAAAGGAGATCTTACATTGTGTCATTTAAACAGGCAGGAATATATCCCACACCCAAAGGAACACTGATTACCTCCTTTAACCATAGGATCAGTCTCATGTTGACCAATTTAATCAACCAGGAGGAGGCAAGAGTCTGGGAAACAGAGGATCATTGGTAGCCCTCATTTCCCTACATACCTGTCCATCACCTAGATAAGTACATGTTGAAAGTAATTCATAAGAACAGGATAAGTGGTTGCCAGATTGCCTCCTGGTGACCTACCCCAACATTAAGTGAAAGTCAGGATGAATCTGATCTACTTGGTCTACAAAGAACAAGGAAAATTGCTCACTGTGAGCCTCTGTTTCAGTTATCTACCCCCAAACTCTTAAAGGGGAGGATGGTCACATGGAATGGACAAACATTCAAGTGAACATTCTTTACTGCATTCACACACACACACACCCTGGAGTAGGGTGTTATCAAGTAAATAAGGAAAACAGTGGAAGGTGTAGCTTTAGGTGTTGGGAATCCAACTCTTACCGAGCTATTTTGAGGACCTGCCAGCTCTACATTAAGGCCTCCTTCTCAGGAATTCACATGGTATCTGTGATTTGCAGAAATTAACTTTACTGCAGAAGCTGGGTTTTGTTGATTTTATATATTTATTACATGTTATAAAACAACGTTATCTTTTCTTTCTCCCACAGTTCCACCTGCTCATTAGAATCATTCTCACACCTATAGTTGGATCCCATAAATCATAGATGTCTTTTTTGTTTTACTTCCCTTGTTAAATGTGCCAAGCACATTTGATCCAAGCTCTGACTACTGTATAGGTGTAGGCCTGAGTGGGAAACAAGCAGTATGAAACTGGGGTTTTCATGAAACAAGCTAAAGGCTACAACACACATGAGGTGTAGTCACCAGTGAATTCTTGTTTCTGTTAGTAGAGGTTAAGCTTTTCTACCACCTATAGAGCAAGGACAGGGAATCTTCCATCAACCCCAGTTAGCACAGACAGTGTTGGAAAGTTTAAACCCAAACTGGACTAACAGTGCATCATTTGGGAATATGCATATTACAAATATAAGCTTAAAAGAAATACCAAATATTCACTGTTTCTGTTGGGGAAAAAAAAAGACATTTGTATAGCTGGAGCTAATCTATTAGAAATTACTTTGCTAACATAATGAAAAAATGAAGACCACATGTGAATAAAACAGTATTCAACTAAGGATTATTCAGGACTCTTTGTTTTTATACTTATTCTTTATCTAGTGCTATTTTCAACCATATTGAGTTGCTGATTCTTAAGTCAGAGTGTAAGAGGAATTATTCAGGCATAATACTAATCTAGATGCAAGATCAATTGCAGGATGCATGTAAAACTGTTGGAGCAAGACCAACCCAGATAGAATGACTCACTGTTGTATTTGTGCAAATAAATAGTTACTTGTTCCACATCGTGATTTTGAATTCTTTTATTTTTGTACTGCATGTTGCCAAGGCTGGGACTTTTACTGGGGACAAATAAAATGAGTACATAATGAAAGAGAAACATAGATCTCATATTAGCTATGATGCGATTAACTTCGGAAGTACCAAAATACAGAGTCAATAGAAGCTTAATAGGATAGAATTAAGTTGCTGGGCTTGTATGCCAGACTTCCTGAATCTGACCTCAGATCCTATTAAAACTCATCTAAGAACAATTTGACATTTTGGCAATGTGCCTGTCAGTGGTCCCACTCCTATATAATCATTTCTCTAGTTACACTAACCTGGGAGTGGCCATTCATACAATGCCTGGGAACATTGCAGGAAATTAAAATCACAGCCTGCTGCAAACTCTAGTTCAGGGCCAGATAAGGTATTGTCTGTGGATCTCACCAGGACAGGAAGCCTGCACAATTGCCTAAGAAGGCTAATTGCTGACATTTGGCACACCCTTTTTTTACTGCTGTCACACCCAGCAGTTTCACTTGCTCATCTTCCCCCCACCCCACATTTTTATCCTCAAGGATGGTGTCTAGAACTCACTGTCTTTCTCCATTTTAACTCTTAACAACCCTCTGAGGTAGGTTAGTTTGAGGACAAGAGTCTAAGACTGCCTGGTACAAAACTCCAGACAGCCACTAGATGGCAGGAGAGGAACAGCGTGTCCTTCTCTTTGCTGCCATCTAGAGGTCAGGATCCAGATCTTTGCAGCTTAGAAATGATGGAAGCCTTACAAGTATTCTGAAGGTACCAGTTTAGCTTCATGGTAGAAAGCTTCCTCATTCTAATTCCTGATTAAGAGGAATTTGACTGCAGTCAGATATCATGCAGAGAGAAGATTTTTGAACTGTGATTGAGGAATAAGCTGTAGTGGCCTGGTTCATACATAATAGGAAGTCACAGTGGTAAATTTAACCCACTGTGGTAAGCTGAAAAAAACAAACCATAGCCTGACATGTGAACCCAGCCAACAAGAGCTCCTTCTCCCTCCCACTCGGGGAATCTGCCTTGTGGGTGGGTATTTCAGTTAGGATAAGGGCTCTGAAAACCAAGGGCCAGCGGAGCGTGAGAACAGATTGATAGGGTCTGCAGTGTGAGACATTAAGTACTGTATGTCCTTTCTCCAGCTGTTGTAAACATTTGCTTGCAATTTTCTGCATTCTTCTCCCACACCATACTTTATCGCACCTCTCTTGCAGGGAGAGCTGCTCTTAGGGTAGGGTAGCAAAAACCAGGGTAGCAGAAACTTCGGGTAGCAAAAACCAGATTCCTTGAAAGAAACTCTCTCTGTGGCTTGCCCTTGCCGTGGTTATAGCTGGCTTCCAAAATAAAAGCATTTCTTTTCACATTTGATAGGTTAAGAAAGGGGGGATTGGTAGGAATTTAGGATGTTTGGATCATTATGCAGGCTGCCTGTGTGCTGTGACATGAACAGCTGAGTGAGGGGTGGAACCATAGATAAGGGGGTTCTGGGCAGATAAGCTATCTGGGGTTCAGGTTCTGATCAGGTTCAACCATCCATGGGCTTGCATAAACAGCAAGTACAGTTCTTCTGCTTTGACTGACAGGTCTTTGGAACTTGACTGTTTTTGCCAGCAAGGTGTCACTTAAAGATCTCAGCTGAAGAGGTAATACTGTACTTTCCTTTGAATTAGCTAGGGGTGCTCATTGACCTGAGAATCTGAGCTGTATCTATCGTGTTGTCTTCAGCACTTACAATCATAGGCTGTTAAGCTCCTTGATTGTTGTATCTTCCAACCAGGTAACCTCCAAGTGTCTCAAAATAGTTCCGCAACGGCAGGGCTGGGCAGTTGGGGGTGGTAGGACTTATCGAACAACCTAGCTGGGGCACCAGGACATCTGTGAACATACCCTTGTTCTTTCTGTCTTTAGTCAAGGCACTTTTAATGGGAGGTAAAGTGTCAGCTGACAGCTTCATGTTTTTTTCACAAGGTTGCCTGTAGGTCTCATAAATGTTTTTAGAAAATAAAAATAAGGGGTAACTGTGGCCCAGTGCTTTGTTTAAAAGCTTGCCCAGGATAAAGGAGAAAGACATGATGGGCGGGAGTTGATAGAGCTTGCTGGGGTCGGATGTCTCCTTTATTAAGTTCCCCTTTGGAAAATGGTGCTCTATGACTTGCCACATCTACCACGGTGTTCTCCCCATTTTTAAATAAGTAGGAACTCCGTTTACGGCAGCCCCTTTTCAGAGCCCCCACAACAAGTTCTCTGCTTTTCAAGTGTGGTCCCCAGGCCCCAAAACAGGAGAGAAAAGCAGGCAAGTTGGAGCATCAGGTTAGATGTAGCAAATAATTACTTTTCTGCCATTTCAGCTTGCCTTTTTGGAAAGTTCCTATTTATTTAGATCATTTACTGTACATAGCTGCCCATCTCACTCAAGTGGCTCTGGGTGGCTTACAAATGCCCCAAACATAACCCCCCTGGTGCCTGATAAACAATTAACTATTAAACACCCATATTAGCAGAAATAATTTTCACCCTGGCCCAAATCCCTGGGGGAAAAGCCAGGTCTTCAATGCCTTGCGAAAGGCTGACAGGCCATCCAAATCTCTAGGGCAGTGTTTCTCAACCATGCTGGCTGGAGAATTCTGGGAGTTGAAGTTCCCAAGGCTGAGAAACACTGCTCTAAGGGGATGCTATTCCACTGAAAAGGCACGACTCTGGGGTCCAACAAGACGGTGCTATTTAATAGAAGGGGCCTGGAGCATGACCTCTCTACTAGATCTGTTGGGGCACGCGGAAACACTAGGAGAAAGGCAGTCCCGCAAATGCATATAGACTTCAAGTTCTGCTGTTCCAAGATTTCATCCTAGTTTGAAATGTAAATACATAAATATTAGACTAGAGACAGGTAACAAGCCAATCCCCTTGGCTTGAAAAGGAGAGCAAGGTTAGTACAAGGGGTGGAGGCTGAGAATAAAGCCTCCATACAGTTTTCTTTCTCACTTTGCACAGATGCAGGTGCACACACACATACATGCGCATGAAGAAAATTGAAAAACGGGCTCCTGGTTCCGTCTTTATCTCTATATTTAGCAACTCAAGTGACACACCTCCAGAAATGCCTTTGTCATCCAGAATCTTTTCATGCCAAATATTTGGAACAGGCTCAACCCTGTAGGGCTGCGGTCCAGGTATTTGTGTACAGCTCCAACTCATGCCAGGGTGGGGCTCCCTTGGTTGCCCAACTGAGATTAGCTCTGCCTGCAGCTTCTCCTGAGCAAGAAGGAAGCCACATCCAAAGTCTGCTGAAGATCTGCCATGTTCAGTGATGCAGCTTCTCCATCCACTGTAGCATAGGCAGTCTGATTGATTAGGCTTCCCTTACAGGAGAGGAGCAGGATTAAGTGAATCAAAGCTTAGGAGGAATCCACAAAAGGGTACAGGTAGTCCCCAGTTTTAAGAACGAGTTCCGTTCCCAAGGTTTGTCCTTAAGTCAAATTTAAACCAGAACTGTATTATTGTATAATACTGTATAAGTAGTATTGTGTAATTAACTCGAAACATTGTGTATGTAACTCGAATTTTGCTACAGTAGGCTCTGTTCTTAACTATGGGTCATCCTTAAACTGGGTGTTCTTAATCCGGGGACTATCCATCTAAGGCAAGGAGGAGTAACCTGCAGGCCTAGAACTGCATAATCTGTGCGGCCAAATATTGTGGCCTTCAGCATGATTTCTAAAGTCCTCCTGAAAGTTGAATTCAAAAAGCTTTCTTGGGGTGTGCTGTTTGGAAGAAATGGAATGAGGGAGAACGAAGAGGAGGAAAAAGGTGTCAAAGTTGATTTATTTGAGTCTGTTTCCACCTACTCCTTGCTTCAGCCATTAGTACCATCTGATCTCTAGACAAAGGAATGTACTTTTGAAAGAATAAATGTTATTCCTCTCTGGTGTAAGGCATAACGATTGAGATAAAGAAGATATCTGCCAGAGGAACAGAACAGAGTCTGCAGTTGAAATTCCAGAAAGGACAAAAGGCAAAGTCTGTGGAATGCTATTGAACTCCTGCTTGTATTCTGTGTAGATCAGTGATTTTCAAACTTAGCCACTTTAAGATGTGTGGACTTCAACTCCCAGAATGCTGGCTGGGGAATTCTGGGAGTTGAAGTCCACACACCTTAAAGTGGCCAAGTTTGAAAAACACTGATGTAGAGTGTTAGAGAATTCTGGTACACCAATTTGGTTAGAGTCCTTCATCTGCCACCCTTTCCTTAACAACACAAAGGGCTGGTCAGGGAGTGTGGTTTGGTAAGCTAAATTAAAGGTTAGGACTGTTGGAATCGTTTAAGTTAGGGTGGGGGAAATCTGATGATTTAGAGCACAGGGACAGGATTAGAAGTTCCAAGCCACGCATGAGTTCTGAAAGTCATAGGTGCAGCCTCTAAAGTCTCTCCCAGAGTTGCCACTGGACTTCTAATATTTTTTTAACTATAGCTTTTAACTGTTTTTTAATTGGTTTTAATGGTGGAAGGTTGGGATTGTTAGTTGTGTTTTAACGGTGTATGCCGGCCAGAGTCACGTGCAAGTGAGATGGTCGGCCATATAAATCCAATCAGTCAGTCAACCAATATCATAGAATGGGGAAGTTATTAAATATGATGGGGAGTAATTATGTTAATTCCATTAAATTTGGAATAAAGTTTCTGTCGTGGCTTTTTTTCCCTTGAATGCCTGCCTAATTTTTGAACCGTGGAACCATGATTTGCCACTTAAAAGCTGGATGTGGCTGTTGCCTCCCCCCCCCCCCCACTCCAAGCTGTGCGCCCCTGATTCAGAGTGGGCAGTGGCATGGCTAGAGGCTGATTCAGGAGTTACAGTGCTTCTGGAAGTGGAATGCATTGAATAAAGATAAGTCGAGGGCTGGGCGCATAAGTTGCTTCTGACGGCTTAGAGTGGAATTTCCTGCCTCCGGTTGAATGGAAATTCTCCTTCTTGGCCACGCTCCTCAGCCTCAAGATGAGATCAGCTTGGGAAGTCCCTGTCTTCCTGCAGTTCAGAACAGACAGTCTCAAACCATAATGAATAATGTAGTTTTAGTTCGAACGCCTCCCCCACCCTTCTTCAAATATTCACGCACCCCTTTACCCCAGGAGCTGACTGAGGTATTATTTTTATGGCTCATTCTTGCTTGATCAAGTTCCAAGAAAGGCATATTTTCTGCATGGATGGATTTGTGGGTTGGATTCCCCCTCCCCCCTCGAGCCACTGGAAGAGTCAGCATTAAATTAAAAACTAGGAGTCCCTGACAAAGACAGATGACAATTTATAATTGGTGAACTGTAAGGGAGAAGAGTGTCCACTTAAATCACTGGCAGTGATTTTAGATAGAAAAAGATAAAAAGGCGATGGAGGGGCGATCTGGGGGTAGTTTTTTCCACCCCCCACTGGTAGATCCCTTCTTCTTCCCATGTTAAAAAATAATCACCTTAAGCTGTGACCAGTTATCCTGATACATAACTTCCACAGATGAGCAGTTTGGTTCCCAGAGTCCCTTGGAATGGACAGGGCCTGAAATTTTGAGTGCTTTTTTGCCTTTTGGAGAGGGTGTGTGCCTTTTGGAAAGGGGTGAAATGACCAGAGGTTTAAGACTCCCATTTCATCCCTTAACGCCCACCCTCCCTTGAGTCATTTTTCCTATTTTGGAAGGAGCATCACGAGTGTTTTAATTCACTGGGTTCATCTGAAATGCTGAGCTGCAGATGCCGGGAGCGGACAGCAGCCTAAAATTGCAAATAAGCCATCTGCTCCTGCAGCATCTGAACCCAGCCGGTAGCATCCTGCTTCCCAGAGTCTTTCATGCTTGCATTATTTTCCTCTTCCCTGCAATTTCAACGTGGGAAGGCTAAGGTAACCATGACTCCTCCATCTTTTTGGGGTGCCTCCGGGAGCCTTCTTCCTCCGCCATAATTCTGCCATTTGTTAAAAATGGTCAACTCTGTTCTTTGTCCACACTAGTGAAGGCCCGTAGGTGGCCTATTCATGAAAATTGCACAGGTGGCCGCTCTAAGGCGGCCATTTTGCCTCCTGACTTGCTCCTTGCTTCAGTCTGTTTGGGTGTCTCTGTGGCAACCCTTGCTCTCTGCAAGCACGGATGCAAATTCTCTCCGGATGCAGATGGTTTCTGTAGCCTCCAGATTAGTCAGTGGATTTGAGGGAAACCCGTCTGTTCCCATAGTAGCGGTTGACGACAGTAGACCTTTGGGAGTGTGATTTGCCTATCTCGGCGATCGCTGTACGGTGACCGGGCCGAGAGCCTCCACTCGGTGACAACCGTTGCTAAGAGGAGTTCCCCATGGTCTCGGCATCCTCTGACTGTTCCCAGGAGGGCTGACTTCTAGAACAAGCAGAAACTGGAAGCAACGCCCTCTTTTTTGCTGTGCTCTGAGTTATCAGTCGTCGCCAGCCCTGCTGTAAATCAAGTCTTCAATAGCACTTTTGAAGCACATTATCACAACTTATAAGCAATCTGGGAAGGATTTATCTATTCCACTGAGCACCAGAAAGAGACCGGCTGCAAGTGCTGGGCACCTAAAACCCGTGGGTTCTTCCCCCAGAGCCCCCAAAAGTTATTCCCAAATTGTCATTTATAATGGGATTTAAACAGTAAAGTAATCATTTTACTGATTGATTCAATTTATATGGCCGCCCATCTCACATACATGACTCTGGGTGGTGCACAGCTTTAAAATCAATAAAAAGGTATGTATAATTACTAAAACAAACTTTAAAAAAAGAACACAAAAAATAAAAACACACAGCAGCCAGAGGAGAATCATAAAAGGCCTCCAACGTAGCCAGAAAACAGGCTCTGCCACACACCCTTCAGGCACACACACTTCCTTTGTTTGTCACATTAAAAAAACAAAATTTTGAATAATCCAGCAGTAAATAATCAAGTAGAGGTTGAGCAAACATGGAAAAAGAAAGTAGAGGTTTGGGCATTTGGTGCTATACCAAAGATCTGGAAAAGCTCTTGGATACAATAGGAATGGATTGCGAATTTCAATTACGAAAAGTTGCATTACTTGGAACAGTGCGCATATTATGACAATGTTATTTAGCTGTCCTAGATCCGATAGTCAAAAAACCCAAATCCAATTAGAGTTATGTGGTAGACTATTTAATAACAACAATAATTTTATAATGATTTTATTAAAGATTACAATGCACAGATAAAATTAATACAAGCTACAAAAGATGAAAAAGTAAAAGTAAAAAGTGAAAAATAGAAAAAGAAAAAAATTAAATTTTAAATTAAATTAATTTTGCATTATTTTCCTCTTCCCCATAATTTCAGCGTGGGAAGGCTAAGGTAACCATGACTCCTCCGTCTTTTTGGGGTGCCTTCAGGAGCCTTCTTCCTCCGCCATAATTCTGCCTTTTGTTAAAAATGGTCAACTCTGTTCTTTGCCCATGCTAGGCAAAGCCCATCTCTCGTAGATGACCTAAATTAAATTAAATTAAATTAAATTAAATATTAATTTAAATTTAAAAAATTAAAGAAGAAAAGAAGTAACTTCCCCCTTCTTCCCAGCAAGTATACGCAACTTTAATAACTTATCACCATCTCTTAAAATACAGAAAATGATCTCTTTGCCCCATTTCTCACCTCATCCTCAATAAACATATCTATAAATCTTCATCACCCATCCAGCAAAAGTCCATTAAGAGTTACCAGACATAACCACACATCTATTATAAACTTAATCTAATAAACCCACTTAATTTCCTTCTTTTATGTAATTTAATTATAACTAATGAAGCTCAAGCTCAGATACTTTGGTCACCTAATGCGAAGAGAGATCTCTTTGGAGAAGACCCTGATGCTGGGAAAGATGGAAGGCAAAAGGAGAAGAGGACGGCAGAGGATGAGATGGTTAGATAGCATCACTGAAGCAATGAGCATGAAACTGAGCAAACTCAGGGAGGCAGTGAAGGACAGGAAGGCCTGGCGCAATATGGTTCACGGGGTCACGAAGAGTCGGACATGACTTAACGACTAAACAACAACAACAACAAAGCTTTTGTCCTGGCTCCTCTTGGTTTTTGAAATGTGGCTGGAAAAAAGTTGCAAGCTCCTAATAAAAGAAACCCAGTTGCAGGTCTGTAGTTAAAGTTTCTGCTAGCAAGCTCGGTGTTCATAAGCCTGTCTTGTTACTGTGGCCTCTTGAGAAAAGTAAAGTTTAGTGTTCTCCTAGAAGGAGCTGTGCTACCATGGAAAGCATATCACCTGATGACTAATGCTGGATTTTCATCCCATTTCCTAACAGGAGGATTCAGCACTTTTTATGGGGTGGTGTTTGGAACCTTTGTGACGCAGAGATGCAATTCTTGACGGTGACAGCAAAAAATCCCGCCTTTCCTTTATCAGTAACTGCAATAGTTGTAGCTGAAACTTTTTTTGTATTTTTTTTTTTAAGGCTGTTAAAAATTGCCAGTAATTCAGACTCTTGGAAAATGCTGTCTTCTCTAACTTAGAGGAGAAATGATCTTCAGTTTCCCTTTGCATCTTGAGGGTTGGCTGGTACGCAAGGCACCTACATCTCAAACCTGCTGGGGTAGTTTAGGCTCAGGAAGCGTAACTCATGGATGAACAGGAACTTGAATACTGCAATACCTGTTCTCATCTTCTAAATATGAGCATCTGTTGACCCGGCTTGGTGCTGGCATTCATGGAGAAGTCTGGGTAGAGCCTGTTCTTGTCTGTGACATGTTTACGGGATACTGCCTAGAGCTGTAGTTCTCTGTCCCCAATATGATCAAAGGATAGAATTACACACACAAATCACATTATTCTTTGGTTTACTTCTAAGGCAGTGTTGTCCAAACTTGGCCACTTTAAGATGAGTGGACTTCAACTCCTAGAATTCCCCAGCCAGCATGGCTGGCTGGGGAATTCTGGGAGTTGAAGTCCACTCATCTTAAAGTGGCCAAGTTTGGACAACACTGTTCTAAGGCATCCTTTCCGCTCTCTAAATTGAACCATCACTTCAATACTGCTTTTCCCCCCTACCTACTTATAAGTTTCTTTAATGGTCTTCTCACTGCCCATTTATTTTAAGACTGTGTGATTCATCGGTAACTGGAATATTTTTATTTATTCACTGCAATATGGACTCTGGATTCAGTGCTTCGACTTCAGTTCTAGAAAAATGCTTTGGAGCACGTACAGTCCCACCATTGCTTGGAATTATGGGACACCTGCAGAGGGCAAACACACACTTCCCCCCCCCCAAAAAAGCCAAGGTGGCTTTAAAGCATTGCAGACAGATGCCATTTCGCACTTTTGCATGCTTCCAAAGTATTTCCGAAGTGGTACACAGCCCTAGAATATGGCACTTTATGGCATGGGCAAAGAACAAGAAAATTTGTTTTAGTCCAAGGAATTTATAGTGCATTTGGAAATGGAGAGGCAATTGGGGGTCAAAGGAATTAAACAGAGACTTCACACAACAGGTGGGTTTGAGGGAAGATTTTAAAATGGCTGGCCAACTTCTCTCTGGTTGGAGGATACATTAAAATGGTATTTGGGGGTAAGTGGTAGTAATACAAAATAGGTGGAGCCATGTTACGTATTTGTGCCAGGGCAGATGTTAGTTTTATCCCTCTGGGGTTTTGGGGAGGAGTTTTGGAAAGTCTCCGTTTAAAAATAACATTATGCTGATATTGGGCTTAAACTATAGCCTCTGTGAGTTTCCTGCCTCTAAAAGATGGGAAACTCTGCTGCTGCTTTTCTGAACTTGTGGTCAGGGAAGCCTCAATGGGTTGTAGGGGAAAAAAAAAAGAGGAATTAGGTCTGCCTTGCCAGCTAAACCAGATAGGAATCACAACGAGATGAGCTAATTCTTCTTTATTGTAAAGCTACATTGACAGAATCTTGCAAGTCTGAAAGTAAAAGTACAATTCTCCTGCTGTCCCCTTTACAGCCTGAGAAACTAGGGAGGGTCCCTTCTGAGCCTCTTGCCTCGCCCGCTATCCGGCTGTGGGCTATGTTGTCTCTTATCTGACCATTCCCTTGGCAGTGTCTCCTCGCCCAGTCTCCTGAGGTCTTTCCCACATGCCATTACGAGTTAGGCCTGCATGAGTATAGGTTGCCCACCCCGATGGCAGAGATCTTAGGAGGAGCAACTTGGGTCTAATGAGAAAGCAGGTGACAAGAAGCCAAGATTTTTTTAGAAGGAAAAAGGTGTCCTCAAAGAAGGTGATGGTAGAATTGGTGGAAATCCCAAGCATTTTGGAAGAAACAAGTAGGGTGGGGGTAAAAATAAAAAGAAGGGATGCAGGAAAGGCTGGGTGTATGTGTGTAAGAGGCAGTGGGGCTGAGAGAGAAGAAGTGGCTTCAGTTTTCAATTTATTGCTCTTTGGGTTTTCCTGGTAGAAAGCAATTCCAGGAATATAACGAGATTGTGTATTTTAGCATATTTCTGTGAAAGGGCAGCACCTAGTGGTGTAAGCAGGGATTGCAGAGTTGGACTTTGCTCCACCCTTACAGGAACCGAGGCATGGTCATTACTGTACTTGGAGAAATGAAATGATGTTATTCCTCTTGCTACCATTTCCAGCCAAATGTGATGTAGAATGATTTCTGCTGAACTGTGAGCTGGGGTTTGATGGTTGTACCTAAGCCTCCATGTTCGGATTGGGCTTTTGCAGGCTGGCAGCGATGGTGCCAAAATTGGGAATTGCCCCTTCTCCCAGCGACTCTTCATGGTTCTCTGGCTCAAGGGAGTGACCTTCAATGTCACCACAGTGGACACCAAAAGGTAAGTGAGACAACACTAATCCTGTCCTGTTGTCCTGACTAACCTTCCTTCTCCATTCCACTCTGGACCTCAACTCTCAAAATTCCCAGCTAGGTCCCATTCAGCTCTGGGAACATGTGGAAAGAAGTAGGTTGGGAGGTCTGGTCAAACTCACGTGCGTATCCAATTTCAATTAAATTAGCTGGTTTTCATTACTTACTTACATTTTCTTCCTCTTTGTAGGAGGACTGAGGCTGTGCAGAAGCTCTGTCCTGGAGGCCAGCTCCCATTCCTGATGTATGGGACTGAGGTCCATACGGACACTAACAAGATTGAAGAATTTCTGGAAGAGGTTCTGTGCCCTCCTAAGTATGAACTAAACAAAGCCATAGAGCTGATTGTCAAAGTGGATTTTTGGATACAGAAGGAATTTCATTCAGGATTATCAAACTCTATGGATTGTTTTTTGCTTCTTCCTTAGGTATCCAAAGCTGGCTGCTCGTAACCCTGAATCTAACACAGCTGGCCTTGATATCTTTGCCAAATTCTCTGCCTATATCAAGAACCCAATCCCATCCCTCAACTCCAGTGAGTATCTTGGACCACAAGTCCTGATTGTTGTTCTTATGTGAGTGCTTAATGCTTATGAATTCATTTCCTTTTCCTTGCTTCCTGGTGGTTTGTGTTCCTCAACCTTGCTTTTTCATTTTCTTCTTTCTCTTTTGTCTCCTTCTCTTCAATTCAAAATTCTTCAGTTCATTTCCCATAAAGTGTCAGTTGTACAATATATGGATAACAAGCACGAGAAAGTAAGTATATTTGTGGGAAACCTAGTATTTGCAAAAGTGTGCGTGCATGTGTATCAGGTTAAGGAAACACTCTTCACTGGGGGAAGAAAAGCCTGAGAAGCCAGTGAGGGTTGCCTATAAAATACTGAGTGTCTGTGAAAGGGAGTGAATGAAGGGCAGAAAGGAATAGACCAACTTGAAAATGGGTATGGCTGGCCAGCTGAATTTTAAGAAAAGAGCACTCCACCCTGCAACATTTGATAACAGTTCCCAAGTAGAGTTTCTCATTGGGTGTTTATTTATTTTATTTTATTTTTATTTATTTGAATTTATAAGCCACCCAACTCCAATGGACTAGGCGGCTTTCCATTTTCGACTCCATTCTCATTGGTGTGAAATGTAACTTTCTTTGTGCTTGACTTCACTTTGATCTGTGAAATCACCTGTCAATTATTTCTCTGTTTTTATGACCTGTTGTCTTTAATTTTTACTAACTAAATCTTTTTCTTTGATGTTATTTTTCTTGGTTTTTTAAGATTAATACAGTTGAGAAGCTACCCAACCGCAAATGACCCTGGGCAGTTTCCATTAAAAACAAGAAGAACAATTTTTTAAAAAGAAACCGATTATAATTGTCCACCACTTAATTATCCCTGGTTTCCTACTGGCTGCTATGGCCCAAAAAAATCCTATAGATGAAATTGGTCCTGGTCCTGGTCCTGCCCTCTCACTAATTTTCTTCTTGTTTTCTAGTTCTGTATCTTAAATCTCGCTGGCCCTATTTGCTTTCTTCTTGGATACTGTCAACCTTGCAAGGTAGTCCAGCCAAGAAGCACACCCAGGAGTACTAGCTCTATCTTTATTGTAAGGTTACACGAACAGAATCTTGCAAGTCTGAAAGTACCCCTCCCGTCCTTCTCTTTTACCCTCCCAAAAACTAGGTAGGGTCCCTTCTGAGCTGTTTTCGCCACCCCTCCTCCTTTGGACTCAAATTTCATTTGTCAGCTCCTTGTCTAGACGGAGGCTCTTCCTCCTGTCTCCCTAGGTCATTCCCACAGACCATTGCAGATACTGCTGGCTTCCTCTCTTTTATCTCTGTATCTCCCTTGTCCCTCTTCTAAACCTCCTGAGGTTTTCAGTACCAATTCAGTACCAGTTGAATCCTTCCAGCTGTGTGGTCTTCTCCTTTGGATTTTTCATTGGTACCTCTTATTTCTCTTCCTTCCTGCACCACTCTTCACTTCCTAGACCTTGAGAAGGGTTTGCTGAAAGCACTGAAGGTGCTGGACGTTTATTTGATGACACCGCTCCCCGAAGAGGTGGACGAGAACAGCGCAGAAGATGAAGGCCAGTCCAACCGCAAATTTCTTGATGGAAATGAACTTACGTTGGCGGACTGCAATTTGCTGCCCAAGCTTCATATTGTCAAGGTGAAAATTTTTTCAGAGACAGGGTGCCTGTGAAGTATTATGGGGAACAGGAGCTGAAGGGGGTGATTTCCTTCACATCTTGTTTGTAAGCTTCCCAGAAGCATAGAGGTATCTACTTGGGGAAAAAATGCTGGAAGAATGACACTTTGGTCTCATTTTCATAACTTCTGGTTTTATACAGGAAGGCACAGAGCATTTGAACTCTGCCTTATGACTGCCGTATTCAGATCGGAAGTGGCAAGGGTACTTCATATTTGGTGTGGGCACCCTTTCTCCATCTCTCAGCTGTTCCTTAAAGCTATGCCTTTTCCTGGGCCTGGGTTTGGTGAGGAAAATATGCATTTGAGTTAAGGAGGCAGCAACAGAATAGAACCCCATGTTGCTGTGTCCTTAACTCCAGTGCATATTTTCCTGAGGTCATGCAGCATCTGTGTGAGGCCAGGAGGAGGTGAGAAGCAGTTGACAAAGACAGGGTTCCCATCAGATTCAAAGCCCTCTTCAGGTCTGACCATTGCATACCACTGTGATTTTCCCCAAATCTTTTCAGGTCTCTCTTAGCTGAGATGTCACTCTCAGCATATTTTAGCAGTCATATGAGCGGAACGCTGCTCTTCATTAAAGCTAAGACTCTTTGGAGTCTGAATTCAATGCAACTGCCAAGTCCCTCCTTGCAGAATGTACATAAGCCTGATGGATCAATACGTTGAAGTTGCAAATAATGTATGGTTTTACAACCCCAACAGGTGGTTTGCAAGAAATACCGTAACTTTACTATTCCCGAGGAATTTCTTGGCATCCATCGCTATCTCAAGAATGCATACGCCCGCGAGGAATTTGCCAGCACCTGCCCAGATGACGAAGAAATTGAATTAGCTTATGAGCTGGTTGCCAAAGCTTTGAAGTAGTAAACTTCGAAACATGGAAAAGGGACACAGGGATTCCCTGGCAGGGATTCTTGGGTTTGGGCTCATCAAAGGGTATTTTAACATATGTATTTGTGTCTGGCAGCTGGAGCCAGCACAGGGGGAAGGTCTGTTTTCTGGAGGGACAAAATGATTTGAATTTAAATATGAGCAAGAATAAAATAAAAATACGTGTTTTTAAAAACATGAAGTTTAATGTTTTACCTGTACCCTGCCCAAAGAAGGGGAAAATAATTATAAGTTGTTGCATGATACTGTGGCCACCACAGGAATATTGGCTTGCCTCTGTAGTGATGAGATATCCCCTGGATAATTCTGCAGACCAGATGGCACAAGCTATGTACGAATCCTGCCTTTTAGGTTATTCAACATTTCATGCTTGATGCCCAGAAAAACAGGCAATGTTGCTTTGACAGTTCAGGAGTTAAGCAAGTTTGGGCCTGTTGCGTATTTGGATGTGAGACCACCAGGGAACGACAGATCTGTAGGGTAGGCCCGGAAGTCAGAACATCTCCTAGAAGAAAGCAAGAGCAATCCACTTCCATACTGTTGCCAACGTAGTTGCCAAGTGTGCAAACGTCGTCATGAAGTCACCAGGAGTTGAGCCTGGTTCTCCTCAACAAAAACTTTATGGTTGAAGGGAACATTAAATATATGTGACCCAGGTCAGAACTGATCTGTGATGCTTCCCACTGAACCCTCTGGCTATAACTGGGGAAAAAAATCAGTTACAGGCTGTAATATATTTTATAGTTAAAGCCTTAAGAACATGGTTTCCTTAAAATGTCCCCTAGAAAGCATTCATGTTGTCAATTTCAGGGGATGGTTTTCATTACCTGCCCAACAAGTTTTCTCTGTCTTACAAAGACTGTTGTGATAATTAATACTATTAAATTTATAGCATCTTAGCTAGAAGTCAGCCAGTAACTCCAATCTTGTTTGTAATCAGATATCACTGAAGCAGCTTCCCACAGCCTGGAATCTTTGGATTCTTGAATGATAATTCTACTATTTCCTATGGACTTTAGCCCTAACATCTTGGGATGATGGGAACTGTCTGGAAGAAAAGAGGTTGAGAAAGGCTGACCTAAAGCATCTTGGGTAATTATTTTTGCAATGTCAAGTATATTTTTGGAGATTTGCCCAGTATAAAAAATCAGATAATATCCATGCTCGCTAATCTAAAAGACTGCCCTTGTTGATTTCTGTTTTCCACCAATCAAGGGATCTTTGTATCTTACAGTTTGCTTGAACAGCTGGAATTTATGTTTTTTGAAGTGGAGAACTTGTTTTCTCTTCCCAGCAAGCTTGAGAAAGCCTTAGTACAATCTATTCTTTTAAATTTTTCTTGACATGCATGTCTGAAGGCTCTTGACCAGCCTCATCCCCCTTCATTTTTTCTAACCCTTTTGTCTGATGAAACACACTTGAAACCTTGCATTGATTTTATCGGTCAACAAAGATTGCTGTGGATTTTGGATTCCCTTCCTGAACAATTATTTCACCTCTTTATTGGATGCTAGATCACTGACTGGATCAGTGTCCTTAAACTTGTGGTAATTCTCAGATTACGCCTCCATTTTTATTACTTAGTAGTAAACCACCATCAGTCCATTATGTTAAACTGTGATATAAGTAAACACTAAACCTATAAAACAGGTCCCTGCCCCTCCCAGAGTTGTTGGGAGTTGGGCAGCATGCAAATTTGATGAATAAATTTGTTTACGCTCCATATTTAGACAGTAAAATTATGATAAGGGCAGTGAAATGCAATAAATAGAAGGGATAGCAATCTCTTTCTGTTCCTTTACCGTCTTAGCTCTTCCTTCTCCTTTTTAATGCAAAGTCAGTAGAATCAGGCAGATTAACAATTCTTTATTTTCCCTCTGCAACATTGAGAAATTATCTAAAGAAAGGGAAGGAAAAGGAAAGGAGATCCCCCTATAGCATTCTGGGGCTCCCAGGTCTACAGAGTTAAACAGAGATTGTAACCATAGAGAGTGACGGGCTGTAGTGCCTTCACATACCACTAAATGAGGCTGCTTTCGGGATGACTGTCTCAACAGAGGTAGACCAGGATGAACAAAAATGGGGTGAAGATCAGCTTCCAGAAGTTACTGAACTCCCCAGTAACCCCATTGCACAGGTCGGTGGAGCAGCAGAAAGTGCTGTAGGTGAAATTGATTCCCAATATGGTTCGAATGCCATGGGCTCCACACATGGAAGGATCCCCACAGGTCTTCTCATGAATTACCAGTTCAAGGGCACCTGGGAGAGAGAAATGGGAGTCAAGGCCAGATGGAAGATCATTATAAATTCCATGCATGTCCAATCATCCCCTTTCCATTTCATTGGATACGAGTTTGACCTGATCTTTCTAGTAGTACTAGGATTTCCCTGAGCATTTGATCTGTCTCCCATTTCTCAGGTATCTTTCTGATGTCCATTTGTGTTGACCCAATCGGAATTCTCAAGCAGAAAGAGCAAAGGGGTGAGGTTAGGTTCGGTGTTCCTGCCTGCCCCACCTTACATTTTCTTTCCTGGGCTTTGAGAGAATGGAATGAAAGCATTAAACATTTTGCAAAAACAATGAGAACCATTGCAGCATCACCTCTGTGACCTTTCGCCACGGATGTGAGACACTTCTGTGATGGGCCACACAGCGTGGCAAACTTCAAGCAATCCAGTGGGGAGATGGTGGGAAAGAGGCAAGTGTAACATCGCAAAGGGGATCCTGGAAACAAACAACAACAGAGTTTGTCTTCACAAAAGTTTTTAATATCACAACCTATAACTAAAATTGTAGTTCAGCTAAAACACCCGATTTTGTCAGGAGAGAGAGAATCAGATCCCCATATGGTCTGTGAAGCATGCTGGGTCATACTGGTGTCAATCCTTTTTCTGAAAGCTTAACCTATCACATGAAAAACATTTTGAGTTTCAAATGTTCACTGCCTGATCACCTTGAAGAAAAAGATGGAGTTTTATTATTCATTAGTTTTAAGTCTGTCTTTCATTGCTGCTCAAGATAGGGTACATACTAGTACTCCTCCTCCCCATTTTCCCCTTATAAATCAACCCTGTGAGTAGGTTGAGCTGAGAGATGGTTGCCCACCCAAGGTTATCCAATAAACTGAAAGTGGATCTGCAACTTCCCTGGTCTTCACCATTACACCAAATGTCTGTTCAATGAATCGTAAGCAGAACCCAGGATGGATGATCCTTCCAGAGAAGTATCGAAGAACTTGTACTGAAGAATTAAGAACCAGGCCTGGTGAGATATGAAAGCAGTTGCAGTGGGTCCTGCATTTGCCATCAAAGCATTGGTATGGTGCCACTTAGAAACTGTAGCACTAACTACTTCACATGTCTGACTCTCCAATATTTCATTAGCAAAACTAGACAACTTTGAGAACTCTTAAGTTCTCAGTCCAAAGATCATGACCCAGTCTGTTTCAGCTACACATTGCTGAAGGTTCTGCTCCTTCAAATTATTTATTTTATTTATTTAAGCAATTTATATGGCCACCCAACTCACTCATGGTGACTCCAGGTGGCTTACAGGAATAAAAATCCCAAATACAAAACCCATTACGCCCACCCCCATGCCCCTGGCCACCACACGCTAGCCATTTGATGGGCTCCGTATCGACCTGGGATCCCCAGGCCCACTGGCAAAACCATGTCTTCGGGGCCTTGCAGAAGAGCATCACGGGGCCAGTCTTATCTCTGCGGGGATGATGTTCCACAGGGAGGGAACCACCATGTAGAAGGCCATTCTCGGCCCCACTAGATGGACCTCCTTAATAGCGGGGACCTGTAACATACCCTGCCTCCCCGATCTGGTGGGTTGGGCAGAAGAAACTGGGAAAAGGTGGTCCATATTTGTTTGTTCTGCAAGTTTATATTTTAAAAGTGAAGATGTTCTTTAGGTTAAAGAGATTTTCAAAAAAACAAAACTGCTGTATGATATCACCAAGCTGACATACAGAAGTTGCAAGGGGTGTGAATCTGAAGACCCGCTTGAAAGAGCCTTTTCTTTCTGGTTCTCTTCTAACATTCTCTCACCTACAAAGAAGTTTCTTCTAAACAAAGTAAGTTTCTTCTAAGATGTTTCTGGCACTGATGATGTTACCTGGTTGGGTAATGAAATGTCTGCAAGCAAACATCTAAGGTCAGAAAGCCCCAAGAACTCCACATTTTCTTCTAATCTTCACCTAAAAGCCACCTTCTCATATTTAAACTAATGAGGTTTCACCTAATCCTACCTGTGAATTTTGCGAAAATGCCCCCAAATCACATTTTTGCCTCCAAATTGTATTTATTTGTTATATATTGCAATAAACAGAACTGACTCCTTTTTGCAGATAATCTTGGGGAGGTTCAAGGAATGGAAAAATGGAGCTGGAGGGCTGTCCGCTTCTGTTTCATGTTTCAAAAATGTCTTTGGGTCCCACCTTTGCTCATCTAGGTCTTTTCTTCTCCAGTTTAGATATATTTGAGTTTTCCCACTGCAACTGTTTTCATGCCCTATCTCAGCTGTAAGTCAAGATGAATCCAAGTGCCATTTAGAGGCTGAGCTTCTAGTGATTGCAAGGGAAAGATCTGAACTGTATGTTACCAAATCGCACATCTAGAGGTTTTAACGAAGCATTGCATAAAGCCCCCAAGATTGAATATTGGGGACAAGTAAGTAGAAGAAAATAAAAGCAAATAAGTCAAAGCAAGAATATAGAAATACATGGAATGTATTCATTCCTTTCAGAGCTGGGATGATTGAGAGGTCACCCTCCTCTGCCCCACGGAAACAGGCAAAATAAGGATGCTTAGTCTCTGTTAACCTTATCGCACACATTTCCTTTACAAATATTGATTTATTTTTTATTTTTTTGAAATATTTTTTATTTATTTGAATTTATTAGCCACCCAACTCCAATGCACAAAACCCTGACCAAAACAATCAACCGTGTGTGTGTGTGTGTGTGCATGGAGAATTGTATTTTCAGACTTGCAAGATTGATGTCAGCCTCACGGGGTAAACCAGGAATCACAACCAGATGAGCTAATTCTTCTTTATTGTAAAGCTACATTGACAGAATCTTGCAAGTCTGAAAGTAAAAGTACAATTCTCCTGCTGTCCCCTTTACAGCCCGAGAAACTAGGGCGGGTCCCTTCTGAGCCTCTTACCCCGCCCGCTATCCAGCTGTGGACTATGCTGACTCCCATCTGACTGTTCCCTTGGCAGTGCCTCTTCACCCAGTCTCTCGAGGTCTTTCCCACATGCCATTACAGAGGAATTTCTTCACTGCAAGAATTAATAATCAGTACAGGTAGTCCTCGTTTAGCAACTGCCTCATTTAGCAACTATTCACAGTTATGATGATGAAAAATTGTGACCAATCCTTGCATTTACAACCTTCACAAATCTTTAAAGCATCGGAAAGCTGAAGTAAGATCATGGGCAAAGTTGCAGTTTCACTTAGCGACTGCTTCACTTAACGGCAAAGTTGCCAATCCCAATTGGGGTTGCTAAAGGAGGACTACCTGTACTATAGGCTGTATCCTAAGGGCTGTAGGATACAGGGATGAAGTATTCAAGCATTTTTCTGGGATGGTCTGAGAATTCTTACACTGGACATGGAGTTGTACTACAACTAAAATTCTATGAACCTCACCCCTGGCGTCCAACAACAACAACTACACAGCATCCAGCCATAAAAACGAAGCCCCTACACATGGCATCTGGCAGCTTTGCCCTTTTATAATCCTCTTTGGCCCATGTGTTGTTCCTTTCTGTCCTCCCAGGAGATGGGAAGAAATTGCAATTGCTGAGCAATTTCTTGTGTTGCCCCCAAGCTACATAATACACTCCCTGGGGTGGTGTTTGGCTCCCACTCTCTCAGAAGTTACAAAATCTGTAAAGATGCATCTCTTTTGCCCACTTTTTAATTCTCAGATGATACTAGTGTTTATGTAATTGTATAATTTTAGTCTATATTTTGAACTGGTTTTGCTTTTATAGTTTGCTAGCCACCTTGGAAAAAGCTGGATTAAAAATCAAAGAAATCAGTAGATAAACCAACAAATCAAATCATCTTTCTCTGAAACCTACATTTGCCCAGATATTTCCACTTACCTGGGGGAACACAGAGGAGCAATACTGCATAGCCAACTAAAAAGATGACTTTCATGTTTCTCCTTCCTTCTGGGTCTGGACTAGGCAAAAAGGTCCTCCTTTTTAAACTTTCTACTCCACTGATTAGCAGCATTCTTCATCCAATTAACTTTAATTTAATAACCATATTTTTAAAAAAATAGAAGCAAAAGAAATTGTTCAGTCCAGAAATGGATCTGGACATTTTTTCCCCACAAAAATATGTACCAAAGAACCTTGGGTTTCTGAAAAAGTGGGCAAAAAATTCAGTTAGCACTATTAAAAACCAGTCCTATACTTCCTTACTCTGAAGGCCTCTCACTGGATACCATACTATTTAGTATTGATGTTTAGGATCATCATCTCATGCATGTTTATGATTTCATTTGTTGTTAAATTTGTATTCTGTATTTCCTCCATGGCACTTTTGTGCTCTGAGGTAAATTCTTTTTGGTTGGTTGGCTAGTTTTGGTGCCTTCAAGTCAATGTTGACTCCTGGTGACTGCCTTGGTGAGTTCCCCTGAAGTTTTCTTGGCAAGATTTCAGAAGCGGTTTGCCCTGGCCTCCTCCTCCTTCCTAGGGTGGAGAGAGAGGGAGTGGCCCAAGGTCCCCCAGTTGGCTTTGGGCCTAAGGTGGGACTAGAACTCCTGGTCTCCTGGTTTCTAGCCTGGTGCCTTCGCCACCACACCCAACTGGTTCTCCAAGTAAATTCTATTGAGCACTTAATTCAGGAGTGTTCAAGGGCAAGGAGTAGGATCGAAAAATGGCAAGATTGTAGCCACCACCATGCAGTGGAAACTCTGCTCCTTTTTACATGTGTTGATGCATGTAAAAAATGGGAACGGTTTTGCTCCCCCTGCTGTTGCCATCATCTTGACTTTTTTGACACCTCCCCCCCCCCCCGATACCCCTGATTTAATGGAATTTAAGGAAGAATTTCTTTAGGTTCCTTTTTTGCCTAAAAAAACCCCTTTGAAATGGCACAAGGATAAAAACTTTGAAGAAAAATAGCCAAATGAGTAAACCTATACTTTACAATACATATTTTTAAAACTGTGAAACAGAAGAAAATAATGAAGAAAAGTCCAAAAGCTGTAAATATGACATTTCCAAAGAGTAATCGGGAGAAATAATTATGTCAACTCAAAGGCCTGAAGAAATCAACCAATTCTGAATAAACATCAGGATGGGTATGAAAAGGAAATCTGGTGGATCTTCTGGTGAAGGATGTTTCAAAACGTATGTGATGTTACAAGTGAGGTCCTGCTTCATGTTCCTGCAAGTTATGATGGTGGGACGTGGACCTATTCATCTGATAGCAGACAGATTTTTAAATAATCTGATGGGTCCTTTTTACTATTGGCTCCTGCATTTTATGGTTCCCACAGGGTCCAACTCTGAATTTTCAGTAATGACTACACTTTCTTTTGGCTACTGATTTGAATTTGCATTAGGTGAGATGAATTGGCATTCTCAATTTGAAATCAGCAAATCTCTCCTATCCCTGGAGAAAGACATTGCCTTGCAGAGCTATGCATTCAGAAAGATTTTAATTAAGTGGAAGATAACAGATGGATAAGTAAAAAAAACACATACAGGGAAACAGAGTGGAGAAATCCCTTTCCACTTGTATAAGTCTACTGTGCACAGTATTAAATGACTCTTACAATTTCTAATGGAGAAAAGGATGAATTGCCAGTGACGTGATGGTATTAATCATTCTGATATTAAAGTTGTGAATTAGACATGGCCAAAAAAATTGCACTGTGGACAATAGAGGGGTGCTGTATATAAAACGTATTCTAAATCACAGAGTTCATTCATCCAGCCCAGGACTGTCTGTGGAGTCCTTGGGGTTCTCTGAGCTTGGTTCTTTTCTTGCGCGGCTAGGTAACATCTTCATTACCTAGCTGGGTGATGAAACATTTGCAAGAAAAGAACCAAGCTCAGAGAACCCCAAGGACTCCACAGTTCAACCCTGAGCTACACATATTCGCCTCTGTTGGTACCAGGACTGCCTCTTTGGACTTGTAGTAGCAGTTCAGGTTTTCAGGCAGATGCCTTTCCCAAACTCTGGGACTTGTTTCAGAACAGAGGCTGGAGATATGAACTCAAGATGTCCTTTTCAAGTGAAGAACGGGGTGTCCCATTGGAGTGATGGGATCTCCATCCAGGTCTCAAGCAAATGGATCAAAGGGGATGCAGCCTATGAATCTTGCCCCATCTCATGTTTATGTTATTATTAAAACTTGTAAAATATATGTTATTGACTGGATTCACAAATTGCATTATGTGTGTAGAGCAGGGTTTCTCAACCTTGGCAGCTTTCAGATGGGTGGACTTCAACTCCCAGAATTCCCCAGCCAGCAAGGTTGCACATGGTGTAGAGAACACTGGTGTACAGAGTCAGGAAGACAGAAATATGCAGGAATCATTACCTAGGCAAAAGCGGACTGAAACTCTGAAAGTCCAGTGATAACATTCAGAAATGGCTCAGGCAGACGTCTTCCTAATTCACTGAAGTATAAGAAGGAAAAGGAGGAGGTACACCCCAATCAGAAATGCAAAAGTCTGTTGTTATAGCCAATCTCAATAAAAGGAGTTTTAGCCTTCATGTGGAGTTGATATCCTGGTCTGGTTGACCTAGTAGGGCTGACAATGTGGCTTATTTGTTTCATTTAGCATTTTTTTTTTTTGTCTGCGCTCAGTCGTTACCGACTCTGCAGTGACTGCTTGGACGAGTCCTTGCAGTTTTCAAGGCAATTGTTTCGGAAGTGGTTTGCCAGAGCCTCCTTCCTAGAGCAGAGCCCAGCTGGTGAGCGCAGGAGGCGGGGTTTCCGTTGCTTCGCGCCCTTTTCGGGCACGCACGGTTTTTCATGCTTACCGGCAACTGCTCCCGACTCCTTTTTGCAAGGCGCCGCCAGCATTTTTCCTCCCACCGGAGTGAGAGTCCCCATTTATCTACTCACATGAGTTTTCGACCTGTTGGGTTGACAGGAACTGGGGAGGAAACAGGAGCTCACCCTGCTAATGTGAAGGCTGGACTCGAACCGCTGAAGCGTCGACCATTTCTGGCCGGCAACTTTCAGCGTCATTAAGCCGCTGCACCACCGCGTAGCATAGGGTAGACAATACCCACCATACAGGTTGCACATGGCCTTTGGTGATCCCACAACACTGCCAGTTTGCAGCACTGAAATGAAAATGTTTGTGGCTGCAATGTTCCTGTGTTTTTGGGTGTGGGGGGCAAAAATGAGAAACAAATGGATGCTACAAACATATCCAAGGCTTGAGGTCCCTGTTTCAGTTCTTAAAAACCACCCAGCCCCACCCGAAGGGCCAAAACCTTTGGCCTGATCTGGTCCTATGTTATGTCATCACCAGTTCAGAAACTTGAAAAGGAAAAATATTGACCCTGCATGGTTAAAAAAAAAAAAAAAGTCAGCACAATCAATGTCCACAGCCAATCGTGACTTCTGAACCAATTTTTAATAACTTATTATGATGGGCAAATGCCACTGTGGTCATGTAGTCAACAATCCATGTTTAAAATAAACCGTAGTTCAGGCAAGCATCAGGGTATCTATAACACCCCTAAAAAGTAACACTTTGTTTAAAAAGTTAAACACTGACAGGCGTTCCTCAATTTAGATAATATAAATTAAAGGTAGATGCGAGATCAAGGATGTCTCTGTGAGGCTCAGTTTCTTTTGTAATATTTTAGTTTCTATATGGAGGTAGCTTCTGGCAGGAGAAATTAAATTAAACCCAAGTGGCAGGAATCAATCTTGAGCTCAAGGCAATGGTTCAAAATAGCCCCTTGAAGACACCTTTGTCCTATCCTGTTACAAACAACAGCGTTTCTGCAAGCTGGGAGTGAGCGCTCTTGTAGCATCATATTTGCAAGCCAGGTTTAATGATGAGTTGGTCTTGTGACCAAAAGCTCTAGAGATTTGAGATTAGCGGAGCTAATTGATTTGGGGTGGGGCAGGCTCTACGTGGAGCACAGAGGAAGCAGCAACATCAGGAGACCTTCAACTGCTGCCTTCAATTTGGCCAACCTACATGGAGATCGTGTTGCAGCTACGGCATCTGTAATGGGAGAAACGTAACCCTGGGAACAGATGCAGCAGGCAGAGGAGCAGAAAATATTTTGTGCCTCTCCGCCCTTATTTGAAGCAAGCAAAACATTCAGTGTTCAGACTCAAGGAACAGCAAGGGGCTATCCAAGGGTACCAATTTGCACCCTGCCCGCTGAACATTATTTTCATTTTATTTTTAAAAATGGAAAAGGATGCTGTCGTTCTGGAAAACAACATGCCTACCTTTTGCATCATATTTCTTTGCAAGGGTCCCTTTGGGGTTCAAAGAAGTCCCATCCGCCAGCTTGCATGATGTTTTCTGAGCTAAGAACCACCCTCAGCTTTGCAGCAGCTCGCCAAAAAACACATTCCCAAAAGAGGCAGGGTGAGGCCGAAAATTAAATTTGGCTTCATTTCATTTAAAGTACATCTTAATTAGAAAAAAATAGAATCAGTGCAATGACTCTTCTATCCTGTAGCTGGTTAATTGTTTTCCCTTTCTGTTACATTAAAAAATTACATTTTAGGAACATCTGTTGGGGGGTTCTAGAGGCCTTATCCAGAGGTTCTGAAGGTGCCATAGATAAGCATCCTTGGAACATAGAAATGGAAGATAGATGCAGTCCAGGTTTTGTCTGGAGATGTGCCCATCTGCCCAGAGAAAAAACAAAGATCATCTGGGATTACAGGAGAATTTGGAGTGCAAATCCATTAGTTTACCTCCTGGTAAATGGGTGCTTTGAGACTGGCTGTGCCCACTATGATAGTATTGTATGAATAGGCACGTTTCCCCACGCCTGCCAGGGCAGCCATTTTGTGACAGTAACCATGATGTGTTCTCAAATTCCAAAGGGGCTTAGATTGATTGATTAGGAAAAAGGTGTTCATCACATAAAAAAAGATAGGTCATCACTTCACGCTGTCATCTGTCTATTTTCTTACTCAAGATAGCTGGATAGATGGATTATATGCCATCTAGTTGGTGTTCACTCTTAGCAACCACATAAATAGATTTTCTTCATGACAATCTGTCCCCAGCCTGGTCTTTCAGGTCCCCCATTGCCACCGTAATGGAGTCCATGCACTTGCTGCTGGCATCCTCTTCTTCTCTTTCCTTCTGCCTTTCCTGGCATTAGAGCCTTCTCTAGAAAGCTAGATCTTCACAGAATGTGTCCAGAGTAGGATAATTTGAGTCTGGCCCTTTGTGCCTTGAGTAAGAATTCTGGGTTGATTTGTTTGATGATCCATTTTTTTTTCTAGGCTGTCCATGATATTCTCAGGAGTCTTCTCCAAGACCAAACTTCAAAAGCATTAAGACTCTTCCTATCCAGCTTCTTCTAAGTCCAACTTTCACTTCCATAGAGTCCAAGGGGGGCTACCCTTGACCAAAGTTCAGATTTTTGTGGGATGGGAAGAGCTTTAAATTCTTTTAAATGTTTTATAGTCTGCCTTTGAATATCATCAGTGTAGATCGTACATCTTGTAATTTAAGAAGGTTTCTCAGTGACTGTACCCAGTGGTGCCTCTAGGTGCTGATGTTGAACTGTTCTGCTTCTTCTCCTCTACTGATTATGACTGCCTTTTCAAAGTATCTTATAACAAACACCACAATGTTATAGGTTCACATAACTGGGGCATGCATATCCATATCTTCTTTCATAAAGGATGTACCCCTCTAGTGAATAGACAGCCACACTGAATTGTGTCGAACAATAATCACAGGATGCAAAATAAAATTAATGAACTCTTATGATGGTAGGAACTCTTGAGGAATTATCACATGGCTGTTAAACACGAGGTTTGGGTGTGGGCTATGAATAGAGACAAATTAGCCAATGGCTTTCCTCGTGCTCATCCAGCATAGGCGTTATTCATTCAAAGATTGTATCCTGGGGTGAATGAAAATATTGTTTTAGAAAACGGCAATACATGGCCTTCTAGCTATGTTTGGACTAGAACTCCCATCAGTTCTCACCAGCAGGACTGGTGATGGGAAATAAAGTCTAAGAACATCTGGAAAGTCATAGCCAGGGCCGGGTCCACTCATCCAGACCAAAGTGAAGCGAGCAGAGGGCAGTGCAAGTGACCATGGGTGGTGGTGGTGCAAGGGAGGTACAGATGATGACACATGTGTCATGACATTGTGTCCCAAGTGCATAACTGTGTCATTTGCCCAATGATATCATGAGACACATGCTGCCATGTTGACATCGTTGTGGTTTATTATGGACATCTTTGGAACTGTACCATTGAATTCACATTTGGAAGATGTTCTCCAAGGAGTTAGCAACCTTGTTTGTCTTCTGAGTTTCTAATTCATGAGATAAGTTTCTCAATTGTGGCTCCCTAGCCTCCTCCTGGGAAGGTATGATTAACTCTTCCCTCTTGTTAATGCTGAGTGAATATCTTGCCATGATCCCAGTCTCTTTTAAAATGTTTGGATAGCATTTTCCAGTGTCCACATTGCTTTATATGCATTGATGAGTTGTGATGCTTGCAATGGGATGAGGAACCCAAGACATCTTAGCGCTTGCTGAAATACAAATCCCAAGATCCCTCAGTACTGGCCATGTTGGCTGGGGCATTTCAGCAACCTCTGAAAGCCCTCAATTTTCTCACCCAAGGAAGTGTAGAAGGCTAGTTAGAATTACACAGCAGATTACTGAGGCTGACTGAGAGTGGCTTTCTTGGCTAATGGCTATGACAAAAGCAAGTCTTTTCATATCACAGGAGTAGCTGAACCAAGGTGAGTCCCTAATATTAGATTAGGCAATGTGAAGTGGTTAACTTGGGCAGTTGATATGGGATATAAAGTAGTTTGTTGTTGCTGTTGTTATAGGTCTACTTCCAAGCTGGAGGAAAGATGCTTGTTGGAGTTTTAGAGTCACAAATTGGTAATGGGAACCTTAAATTATGTCCTCAATCAATCAAACCAACAAACATGTAAACTGGTTGTAGGTATCTTTATGCACGTCTGAGGTGCCATTTGCTTCTCTACGTCAGGCATCCAAGACTGTTCTGCACCCCTTGGACAATAAAACCGAGTAGCTAATTACAAGCAGCACTAAAAATGAAAGACAGATGAAGGACAAATTAAACTGGGCTGAGGAGCCTTTGGCAAATAAATCTCTTTATCCAGCACCCAAGAGAAAGTAACAACAGTGCTGAGGCGCTATAAGATATAAGAGCATGATAAAAGTGGGGTGCCATAACATTCACGCATCCTCATTTCCATCTCCTCTGATACCAAACCTTTTTGGTCTCTCAGAGCTGTCATTTCCTGTGTCCTGACTACTCCACTCTAGTTCTAAAATAGTTTTTAGGTGTTAATTTGTTGCTTTGAAATAAATCAATTTTTATTATAAGTGCCTCTTATAACTACTAACCATGAACAGGTTGGGGAACCAACACTGAAGGTCAGGGAGGGAGGAAGAAAGGAAGGATGGGAGGGAGGGAGGGAAAGAGAAGAGAAGAGAAGAGAAGAGACGAGAAGAGAAGAGAAGAGAAGAGAAGAGAAGAGAAGAGAAGAGAAGAGAAGAGAAGAGAAGAGAAGAGAAGAGAAGGAGGGAGGAAGGAAAGGAAAGGGAAGGGAAGGGAAGGGAAGGGAAGGAAGGAAGGAAGGGAGGAAGGAAGGAAGGAAGGAAGGAAGGAAGGAAGGAAGGAAGGAAGGAAGGAAGGAGAGAGAGACAATGAAAGAAAGAGAAAGGAAAAGAAAAAAGAAGGGAGGGAGGGAGGGAGGAAGAGAGAATGAGAGAAAGAGGGACAAAGGAAAAAAGGAAGAAAAGAAAAAGGAAGGAAGGAAAGGAGGGGGAGAAGAGAGAGAGAGAGAAAGAAAGGGAGGAATAAGAGGTGAAGAAAAGGAAAAGAAGAGAAACATGGGCCAGTGGAAAGGGGACTCTGAGCACATGGCTCTCAATAATTCAAGTGGATGGAATGCCTCTGGGGAGCGAGAGCGCAGCCTCTGCAGGGTCACTCTGAATTTGACCCAGGTATGAATTGCTAGCTGCCTCCAGCCATGACAAACGCTCAGCAAAAGCCATTTTATGCAACGAGCAGGACCAAATGAAAACACTGGGATTGCATTGCTGCAGCCTGGGGCCATTTGTGTGCTTGTATCCCCCACCCCTGAAAAACAGCACGTCAAAAACTGGTGTGTGGAGTGGAGGAACTAAGCTCCCTTCTTGCTTTACAATGTTTGAGAACTGAATAGGATGATCCGGGATAATCCTTCCAGGTCTGTCATTTTTGATGAGGCAGGGAGCTGAGTTTGCTGTTGGCAGGAAATCATTCAACCCTAATGGTCTCCCTACAAATCTGATGGAGAACCGAAATCGGTTGGGGGGTATTTAAGTTATGATTCAACGCCTTATGCTTCACTTGCGCTTATCCAAAAATAGGAAAATGTCTCCCAAGCGCCATAAGCCCCTTCTGAAGAAATGGAAGTCTGGGGAAGCCTTGGCACGACAGGACCTTTTCACTACAGGTAGTCCTTATTTAGTGACCACAATTGGGACTGGCAAACTTGGTTGCTAAGTGAAACTGCAACCGTGCTTATGATCTGATTTCAGCTTTCCTTTACTTTACAGACCTGCAAAGGTCGTAAATGCAAGGACTAGTTGCAAAATTACTTTTTCATCATTATTGTAACTACGAATGGTTGCTAAACAAGGCAGTCATTAAATGAGGGCTACCTGTTCTCATGAGCAGAACATAGACATGTAAGACTTTAATGGTAGTGTTCACTGTTGGAGATACACAATGAAATACACAGGCCGGCCTGTAGTTTAAAGTGGGAGTGTGTCACCTCAGCAGAACTTCTCTTTGATTCTGCAGATGTTTCCAAAGTTTATAACTTTGGAAACATCTGATTTGCCACTACTGGAAGCAGAATATTGATTTTATTTATTCATTATTCAATTTGCTAAATATAATTTTTAGAGATTATATTTAATCTCTATTATAATTAGAGATTTTGTTCTAGTTTCGCCTACTTGCTTCTTTTGCTCTGGGTCCAATTTTTCATCACAGCATATTTTGGCAAATCAAATGTGAAAATGTTATTTCAGCTGCAAAAATGTGGGTGGTAGTGGCAACCAGATTTTTTCAATTTAAATCTGGTTGGAAAACAGTTGCCCATTTCTCTTGCACTCAAGAAGAGAGAGGCTAATGTTGGTTATCAAAGCAGATTATGGAGGCTGCAATCAAATATGGAGAGAATAGAGGGTAGAATTTAATAAAATCCATAAACTCCTCCCCATTTTAGCTTACCATATTCCCAGTGTTTCTAAATAATATCTACAGAACTCATAGAACCATGCTTTAGCCTTGTATATGATGTGACCCAGCCTGTATAGTTCATTCATGTTTTAGTGTGTCATGCAAAGTTGGGAAACAATAACTTGAATAAATCAAGGCTAACTTAGTAATGCAATAGGTAGAACAACCAGCCTTAGAAGTGGCAATGAAAATATAGAAGTGGTGGATAGCTTCTGCCTTTTAGGATCAACCACCAACAGTAAAGGAACAAGCAGTCAGGAAATATACTGCAGAGTAGCACTAGTTAGAGGCAGCCATGAAGGCCTTGGAAAAGATTTTCAAATGTCGTGATGTGTCTGTATCTTCAGAGATCACAACTGTGCAAGCCATGGTATTCCCTGTGACACTCTATGGAAACAAAAGCTGGACTGCTAGGAGGTCAAACCAGTCAATCTTAAAGGAAATCAACCCTGATTGCTCATTGGAAGGATCGATAATGAAGCTCAAGCTCAGATATTTTGGTCACCTAATGCGAAGAGAGATCTCTTTGGAGAAGACCCTGATGCTGGGAAAGATTGAAGGCAAAAGGAGAAGAGGACGGCAGAGGATGAGATGGTTAGATAGCATCACTGAAGCAATGAGCATGAAACTGAGCAAACTCAGGGAGGCAGTGAAGGACAGGAAGGCCTGGTGCAATATGGTTCATGGGGTCACGAAGAGTCGGACACGACTTAACGACTAAACAACAACAACAATGGAGAAGCAGGATAGGAAGAGTATTGATACCTTTGAACTCTGGTGTTGGAGAAGACTCTGGAGAACACAGTGAACAGCCAAGAAAGCAAACCAATGGATCATCAAACAAATCAACCCCGAGTTCTCATCTGAGGCCCAAATGACCAGGCTCAAATTATCCTACTTCAAACACATGATGCAGAGATTCAGCTCTCTGGAGAAGGCTCTGATGCTGGGAAAGGTGGAAGGAAAGAGAAGAAGATGATGATCAGCAGCAAGGTGGATAGACTCAGTTACAGTGGTGGTGAGTGGACTCTTGGAAGACCTGAAGAACCAGGTTAGGGACAGATCATCATGGGGAAAATCTATCTATGTGGTCTCTAGGAATTGAAAACAACTTGATGGCACATAATCAATCAATCAACTAAGTCATGGGTGTGTTGTAGAAACATACCCATGAATTCACACCCAGGAAATTTTCTTTCAATAGAATTTATTTCCATCATTAGATTTCTCTGTGCTCAACAAAGAAGGGAGAGAGATTTTGAACACTTCACATAGACCTACTGAGCTGGTAGACCTGGGAAGTTCTTAGATGGGACACCACCAGGAAATCCTGAAGCTGAAGTTTAAACTAGGAAGTTGGAAAAAAAAATCTCAGAATTAAGCTGTAGCAAACCACTTTTGTACCATTGTTAAAAAGGCAATGCAGAAATGCCCCATGAGATTACCAGGAGCCAAGCTCAAGTCAAAATAATCTTTTTCTTTGCATTTTAGCATGATTAGCTTGCATTAATTTCACGAGAGCTCAATAAACTGGCTTTTAAATAATCCTAACAGATCTAGATCTAGTATACCTCTGGGAGACACGTGAATAAGCCTTTGTCCTCTTCTGGGTGAATTTTTTCTAGATATCCACACAACTTTGGCTTTTCTTTCTAGGAATTCCCGTAAGTCTCAGCAACGTGTGTTTGCTCTGAGGGGTGGGGCCTTGACGGTGCAGTCACAGCTGAGATGTTGACCTTTTTGACCCCCCAACAGATGTTCCTGTTTGCTAGTCCTTATCTACAACAGGAAGCCCTGGTTATCTTTGATGTGGTTGAATAATCTGATTCTTCCAAAGGTTGGTGGGGGAGATCTCTTACTCCCAAGGCAGCCTTTGGTGATGAACAGAGGTTGCTGAAAGAGCTGCTGATGGCAGTTTCTGAGGAAGTTAAAGTTAAAATGAACAGCTCTAAGACTGGATTAAGTATGTCTGAGATGGGTGTGGATGTGGGGTGGGGAGAAGAAAAATCAACATGACAATAAACATAGGATAAAGGTTAAAGGAAAAATGTGGCCCAAGAGGAATTTGGACATTTATTTATAGCATTTATTATTGACATTTTCTATGCTGCTGCATTCCCAACAGCTTGGAGTGGCAGACTGAAAAAACAGAGATGAAAGAATGACAGAACATACCGACAGCAGTGGGAACCATTGTGGGGCGATCCAATAAGGGTGGAGTCAGACAGCATCCCCCACATGCTCTCTTTCCAAGCCAGGTTTTCATCTCTCTGCAGAAGCTCCTCCAGAAGTGCCGGACCCAACATATGGGGACCTGGATATTCCACAGGCAGAACATCTCATTTGGAGGGGCTCTGCTATGGAGTTCCCACAAATGAAATGTCTTGAGGGTAGAACCCTTAGCAGGGACTCTCTCCCACATCTTATAGGACGGACAGATTTTGGAGCAGGCGATCTTGATGGTAACCTGGCCCAGAGCCATGCACATGGACAGGCCTCTTTCTTTCTCTGGACCACCCCACATTTTGCTTTCTCTTTCCCCTACCCACTTGTGACCCCCCCAATCCTTTTCATATGGCCTTTGAGTCCAATGAGTTGCGCATTCATAATCTATGGGCACCATCGTTTGTGCAGCTCCTGCTGCAAATTCCCAGGCATTTGCAATGTTGACCTAAGTTAAAGTATAACTTAGCAAACTGTAACAAATAAATCTTCGATGTATGGTTGTGCCCAAAGACAAAGGAAAAATAAAGGCGGGGAAGGAAGGAAAAAAATCAGGAAGCAAGCAAACAAGCAGGCAGGCATTTCCTATCCTTTGCGCTCTGACACAAAATCTTGCGGCTGCTCGAGTTTCATTTGCCAGTTTTCTTGTGGTGGTTCCCATAGCTGAAAAAAAAAATTCCCCTCTCACACCTATGGGTGGTCTGTGTCTTCCTCAGTCTCGGGTCCTCTACTAGAGGCCTGGGAGTTTGAGGGTCCTGCGCAGTATCTTAGCTGTTCCTAGCACTGCACTCTTCTGCACAGAGAGCTCTGATGTTGTTCCTGGGGTCTGTTGGAGCCCCTCGCCCAGCTTAGGAGTCACGGCCCTGAGTGCTCCTACCACCACTGGGACCACTTTGGCCTTTACTTTCCACTTCCTCTCTAGTTCCTCCTTCAGGCCCTGGTATTCTCCAGCTTCATACTCCTTCTTCCTGATGTTGCTGTGACTTGGCTCTGCTACATCTATCACTACCGCTGTCTTCTGGTCTTTGTCTACCACCACGATGTCTGGTTGATTGGCCAGTACCTGCCTGTCCATCTGGATCTGGAAGTCCCACAGGATCTTAGCCCTGTTATTCTCCACGATCTTCTGTGGAATCTCCCATCTGGACTTGGGAGGGTCTAGCTCATACATTGTGCAGATGTTCCTGTACACAATGCCAGCTACTTGGTGGTGCCATTCAGTGTATGCTGTTCCTGCCTGGATTTTACACCCTGCCACTGTGTGTTGGACTGTCTCTGAGGCTTCTCCGCACAGTCTGCACCTTGTGTCCTGTCTAGTGCAGTACACAGTCTGCACCTTGGGTCCTGTCTAGTATATACTGTATATATAGCCTTCGAGTCAGTGTTGACTCCTGGTGACTGCCTGGACAAGTCCCTGCAGTTTTCTTGGCAAGATTTCAGACATGGTTTGCCCTGGCCTCCTTCCTAGGGCTGAGAGAGAAGGACTGGCCCAAGGTCACCCAGCTGGCTTTGTACCTAAGGTGGGATTAGAACTCATGATCTCTCCCCTAGCCTGGTGCCTTCCCTGCATCTGAAAAGGCAAGCCTGTTTTAAACTCAGCAGCAGCTTGCTTCACTGGCAGTATTAAATCAGTTGGCATTAATATTATGCATTAGGATGCCCAGTTCTTTCCATGCTTGAGATCAATTGCAGATTTGTGGGTGAGCAATGAATCGAGTCAACTTTGGAAGCACCAAAGTTCAAACAAACATCAAACAAAGAAGGACACCTAATCAATCAGATTGAGCACAATAATTCTGCATAACACCCTACACCACATCCACTCACCCACATCAACACAGCACAAGGCAAACACACACACACACACACACACAATAATAATACCCCACAAGGTAATTATGAATACAAAAGGCAAACAGACAACTAGGGATTGGTTACACAAGATGAGATATCAGCCCATGTTTTAGAAAAGCGTGAAACTAGAGACAACAAACTCAGTTGAAGAAGTCATATCACACCTACAGAAAGGGGAAGGAGTGATGAGAAACAAAGACACACACAGATGGCTTGAACAGATACTTTGTCAATATAAACATGAAAACACAAATGGACTGATAAGTACGTTCCCTCCTTCCTTGGAGCCCACACATGTTCCCATCCCCGGAACTCCAGGATCCAACCAGGAACGCCCATAGTTATAGGTCCGTGCTCTGGTTTCCACAGAGACTCACTTGGCAAAGTAGGTAAGATTATGATACTGTATTGGAATGTTGTGTTCTTCCAACAATAGAGACAGACAAATGGAACCGTTCCAGAGAGACAGCTGAAACATTGTGTTCCACACATATACAGATACAGTGAACTGAATCTAGATTTAGGATGCAATCCTATAAGCATTTATTTAGAAGATGCTCATTGAATCAATATGGCTTACTTTTGATTATGCAAGCTTTCTCCAGATTGGGGACCTACCTTAGCAAATAGTTTAAACTTTCTGGCGAGCATATCTGGGAAGGATCACTTGCAAAGGATGTCATACCTGTAACTTGAATGTAGAGGGTACATTAGGTATAACTGAAGCTCTACTTTTCCAGCGGATTATCACCTTTATGTGGTGAAAGGTCTCAATAGCTTCAGTGACCCTGAGTCATGCAGGCCAGAGGGTAAGTCTTTGGCAATGTAGCCTTTAAGGTCAATATGGGGCGAAGCTAAAGGAATCCAGCCTGGGGTGAGGGAAATTTAGCTCTGTAGGCATGAGAAGCCAACCCATCAAGCAGCAGGAACTCCAAAATGAAATCCAGAAGATGGCAACCACTTCTACACTGCTGCCAAGAAAACTGAATGGATATTTACATGAGTTTGAAACATTTATGTGATTCCAACAGAAGAGAATATCTGTACCTCGGGGTTGAACTGTGGAGCCCTTGGTGCTCTCTGAGCTTGGTGGCTTGTTTGCAGACATTTCACTACCCAACTAGGTAACATCATCAGTGCTACTGAGTGTGGAGTTTATATAAATTGTATATAAACAGGGAGCAAACCCCACACTAGCACTGATGATGTTACCTAGTTGGGTAGTGAAACGTCTGCAAGCAAACAACCAAGCTCAGAGAGCACCAAGGGCTCCACATTTATGTGAGTTTGAGTGCCAGATGATGAGACTCCCAGGTAAGAAAACACTTCTCTAGTTATAGAGAAGAAGGTTAAACTTTCATGCATAGCTCTGGAGGAGATGACATGACCGCATCAAAGCAAGGAAGTTAATTGATGCCAATATTGAGAAAGGAACTCCTCAGGAATATAGGCAACTGTAACATGGAATATGAGAACCATGATCCAATGAAAACTCAAAATTGTCAAAGCAGAAATGGTGTGTACTAAATTGGATGTTTTAGAAATAAGTGAACTTAGATGAACTGAATGGGCCACTTTAAATCAGATGATTACATGACATTCCAGGGCATGAGAGCACATGAAGAAATGAAGAGACCATGATACTGAAAAAGAACATTGCTAAGTAGATCCTTGGCTATAACCCAGTAAATGACAGGATCATAGCTATTAGAATTAGAAGGTACAGTAAATATCAATGTCAAACAGTAAAACTTTGATTTAAGAGATAAAAGAAAGGGAATCCATTCAAGCTGAGCTTCTATTAAATGAGAATGGGATTTTATGCATGTACATAGAGTAATGTATGTAAAATGGATGAACATTGTCCATGCATCTGGTCCTTGGGATGAAGTCTGTTATTGCTTGAAATTAAGATTTGTCTGTTATTTCCACAATCCACTGAACTGAGGTTCATAAAATTGAGAGTTTGCTGTATGGATCTCTGAGTCAACTCTAGATGTAATGAAGGATTATGTGGCAAATTGAAACTGGTATTAAATGCAACATCAAGGAATTATGTAGTAGAACTAATGGGTGATCAGAATGCATATATTGGAAAAATGGAGGAATGTGGAATCACAGAAAATTTGAATTGGATAATTGCAGTAATTCAGGAAATAGGTTAACAGAGTAAGGAAAGAGAATTCTTTGCTTATTAACTCATCTTCAAGCAACTTAAATGAAGACCCTACACATGGATATCATAGGATGGACAACACTGGAAACAAATTGACTACATAATGGGGCATAGAAGATGAAGATGTGTGATTCAGTCCATGATGATACTTCCAGGTGAAAACTGTGGAACACAGCATGAATTCTTAGTACCAAATATATGGGTTAAACTTAGAAAATTAAAGGGAGTAGATATGCCAGGGAGATCTGACTTAAAGGACATACCGTCAGAATATAAATCAGTGTAAGGAACAGATAATTACACTTCATTTATGCAAGAACTAGGGAAAGAGATAAGAGACATCATGAAAGCTAAAGTAGAAGAAATAGTTCCAAAATTTCAAAGAGATCAAAAAGATCAAGCGGCTTTCAGATGTTGTTTTGTTAGACAAATAAAGACGGAGAATGAGTCTTGGGCAGCAAAAAGAAAATTTAGTGATTGAATACAGATTTTCAGTATCAAGCAAGAAAGGAGTCAGCATGTTAACAAACAGAAGAAAATGACAAGAAAAGGAAAAATGAGAGCTGTTTTAAATAGATCAGAGAAACCACAGGAAAATTTACAACTAAGGGAAGAATATGCAAGAGTAATGAAAGAAGAGGCCTAATAGAAGCATATGAGGTTAAAGAAAAAGGGAGTTATAAAATGACAGAAACATTTGTGGAGAAAAGAGAATAGTCAGGAGGTAAGAAAGTACTGGGGCAGATGAAATATCCACCAGTTTAAAACTGCAGAAGAGGCAATTAAAGTGCTAATGGTTCTCTGTCAACAAATATGGAACAAGACTCTGTGGCCCAGAGATTGGAAAAGGTCTGTGGAGTGATTGGGATCCAAAGGGAAAGAAGGTGATTTGGAGTACGCATAGGAACGCCCATTTGATAGCACCTCCTTAAGTAAAACATATTTTTCCGCTACTGTGTTGGGAGTGGAAAAGATCCAAATTTGGATTGCTGCATAGCCCTACTTTATACCTATTGTGAAGAAGGGAGATAAAGAAAATGTGCAAGTGATTGAACTAATTCCTCTTGAAAGCAAAGTTTTGCTTAACAGCTTAAAGAATAAAGCCATATATGGAGAAAGAAGCAGGTGAACAGATGGGTTTCAGAAAAGGCAGAAGGACACAAGATCAAGTATCTGCATGTGATGGCTAGTGGAGAGAGAAGAAGAATCTAAGAAGGTTTATTGTTGCTTTGTTGATTACGGCAAAGCCACTGACTGTAGCAATCGTGTCAAGAGTCTGGAATATATTAAGGCTAATGGGTGTGTGAAGAGTCTTTACAATGAACACGAAAGCTACTGCAAGAACTGAGTTGGGAGAAACAGAGTAGTTCAGAGTTGGAAAGAGGATGAGATGAAGATGCAAAATGCCCCCAAATCTAATGACCTTATGCTATATGTTAAAGGAATGATATGTTTGGAAGATATGATGGTTGAAATCAAAGCAGGAGGTTGTCAATGAACAAGTGAAGATGGTAAATAATTTTGTTTTCTGGAGCTCAGAAAATAAAGATGGACAGCATACGGAAGAAATAAGCAGGAGATTAATCCTAGAGAGGAAGGCAATGTCAACCTTAGGTAAGATTGTGAAAGATAAAGGAATTTTTCTGACAATAAAGATCAGAACAGACAAAACAATCGTTTTCTCATGATAATGTACAACTGTGAAACTGGACATTGATGCAGAGCCAGTGGAAAAAAGATAGATGCTTTAAGTTATGGATTTGGAGATGGGGATTAAAGATTTTATCACTGTAAGAAGAACCAGTCAATCTTGGTCCAAATAAAGACTTGAATTCCTTGCTGTAATGATCAGCAAGCAGAAGCTCCCAGAGTTTGGGCTCTGTAGAAGGAGGATCATGAGCGGTATCTCACTTCGTCAGATGCATGGAATGGCTCAGTCAAGCTCTCTGTGCATCTGATGAAGTGCATTGCAGTTCAAGAAAGCATATGCCTTAAAAGATGCTATAAAATACTTAGGACCTGTGATGGAGAGGATGATGAAGTTTAAAAAATTACCATCCTGGGCAAGTGGAGGGATGAGAAGACAACAGATAAAGTGGGTGGACAGGATCGGAAAAGTTACTGGAGTATCACTGGAACCATTATGAACTGAACTGAACCCTGTTGAGATGGGCATGCTTGGCCATGCAATCACAAGGTGTCATGCTCAACCTGGTAGTCCCTAAGTCAGTGTTGTCCAAACTTGGCCACTTTAAGATGAGTGGACTTCAACTCCCAGAATTCCCCAGCCAGCATTTCCCCCCAGTCAACTCATCTTAAAGTGGCCAAGTTTGGACAACACTGCCCTAAATGCTCTAGATTTCAGTGAAAATGAATTGCAGTTGACCTAAGGACTATTAAGGCTTCTGCCAGGCACAGGCACAGGTGAAAATAAAATCTGAGGAGTTGGGGTGGGTGCACACGCAAATGCCACCTCTAGTGTTTCCTATGTATTTAGCTGCCTTAAAGATCTTGGTTTGGTGTGACAATCTTTTATAAATGAGAGGTGCACAGGCTTACCTGCAAAAGAGATGGTGGATTGGGTCCATCTCAAAGCGTCTCTAAACTTCCACCTGCAACCCTACCATATTATCCCACAATTCCTGGGGACATCCTATTTGATAGTACCAACATCAGCCACTTTATTCCAGAGAAATCCTTCTGTGCCACGGATTACTCAGGAGGACGCAAATCACAATCCTTCTTTTCAGTAGCTGATGGCCAAGGGGTCTTTTGACAAGGTTGGTTCCCTTCCCCCGGAATAAGTGTCACCGATTCATTAAGAATTCCAAACCTTACTATGTATATCAAGATCAAAGAACTATAAGAAAGCTGAAAAAGGAGAAAAGATAAAGAAAGAACAGAACAGTTATTTCTGAAGAGGCTGACTTTAATAAGCCATTCTCAGAAGACACGGGCATGCATCCAGACCCACAGAAGAACTCCCAACGGCTCAGATCAAAGTCTATAAAATAAATCAAAAACTATCCCACATCTAGCTACATTGGTCCCTTGTTTGCTGTATAATTCCCACCTCAAATTTCATGGCTTAGGGATTCACTTTGTTGCCTGGCGTTCAGCCAGTGGTGGGAACAAAGACAAAAAGCAAAATGGGGTGGGCTCCCTCCTCTTTTTCAAGCCCACCAAAGAAGGAAATCTCCCCCCTCCCCCCTGAAGACCCAGTTGAGTCTTCAGAATTTGATTTCCCAGGGGTTCGGATGTCCCTGCCCATCTACCTGGGTTGGCAGATCCAATTTTATCGACAAGCACGGCTTTTCCTCTTTCACTGCCTGAGCCCCATTCATGACAAAAGCCTTCTGTGGTTTGGAAGATGAAAAAAAGGAGGTTTCCTGAATGTGGACAGCTTTGTAAGCCCAGAAATCCGCGAAGCAGCACAGCCCATGGGGATGATGGAAGCATAGTGTAGTGCTTTTAAAAATCCCTTCCCTAGTTTAGCCCTAGATTTATTACATGCAAATGCCTGCAGAAGACTGTGAGTTGCTTCCAGTCCAGAGTTTTACTGGATGCTTTTACTGACTTTGACAGTCACTGAATGTTATAGAGGGATCCTGTGCCACCATCTCTATGCAAACTCCCAGTTTTCCAGTGCTTTGAGTTCCATATCTCTTCTCTTCCACCACAGAGGAAGAGTACTAAGAAAGAAGAAATCTGTGAAGGATGGAAAGAGGCAATGGTTGCACATCAAGGGTTAATATACGGGATGCAATAATTATTTTGTTTGCCGACAACTTGGTAGGAGAAAGCTCTGGGTGTGTCTGGTTTCCCCAGGTTGAAGCCAGGGAAACCCAAACCAACAAGCTGTATGTGGGAAAAATGACCCTGGGGATCTGTTATGCTAACAACCAACCTGGATGACTGTTGGGGATTTCATATTCTCCAGCAATTCAGATTACCAACTCAAGTCCATGGGCAGGACTGAATAGTTCACCCTTTAAAATAAAAAATTTACATCAAGGAAGTCCAAATTTGGCACTCTCCCATTTTGAGACAGAAAGTGATACACAACAGGTACATATCAGTCGGGTTTTTTTTAGACCAAATGCATTCTGATATTCCTGATCTCTGCCTTCTGCACCGTCGCTATTTACACTGGTGCAAATAGTAAACATTCCTATAGCTGCGGTAGCCTGTGGACTTTGGTCCTTGCACTCGTGTCTCTGAAGTTAAGACTCAGGTTTTATGATATCATTACTGTACACAAACCAAGTCTGAGTGGAAAGAGATGTATGGCCTGCTAGCATTCTCCTACATAGCCTCTATCCCAGTATCTCTTGTGATTCAGGCCCTGGATGTACGTGATCTTGGGTTGTTCTGCTACTGGGATACAGTTCTTTCTGGAGAAATCTTGGCAATCATCATGTTCAGATTTGGTTTTCCTTCAGTAGATCAGAGAACTTGGTATCACCGATGCTCCGACTGTATGACATGAGGATGAAGATGAGGATAATTATTCTAATCCTATTAATAATAATACACATTCCAAGGCAATTATGCCAGGGCTAAAGATGTGCAATTATGGGTCTTCTTAGTGGAGCAAACAAAATATTGAGCAGATAAATTAAGGTAAAATTATGGTGGAAACAAACCCCAAAACACCCCATATGGTATTTCCTTATTATCTTAACTCTACATACTCTCCCAAAAAACTGTTTCTGCAGTTTATGTCTCTGCAGTTCTAGGCAGTATGGCCAGAGATGAGTAATGCCAAGACCTGGAGTTCACCAACCTCTAGAGGAGCAAACGTTCCACATTGTTATTAAAAGAATTTCCAAAACTCCACACCTAGGTCTCCAGATGCAAATACAAAAAATTAAACTTCAACAGACGAGGCAGTAGGGTAGAACAAAGAAAGAATCAAACAAAGATAGGGGTGAATACTTAAGCTTCAGTGGTGTGACCAGCTCTGATGACCCCATTCCTTATTCCAGTGTTGTCCAAACTTGGCCACTTTAAGATGAGTGGACTTCAACTCCCAGAATTCCCCAGCCAGCATGAAGCTGAAGTCCACTCATCTTAAAGTGGCCAAGTTTGAACAACACTGCCTTATTCCATTCTGTATAGGTGAATGCCGTGTCTCATCTGAATTATTGTATGAGTGTTCCCCACATGTCAGTAATCAGAGAATTGTCTACCCCAGGAGAAAAGGCTCGACTCTGTATGTAGTATCTTGGGCTCACATATAGAAGAACCATCTGACAACCTGTTCTCTGCTAAAGACCTGTTATAGCTATTAATAACACCCTAAACATTCATTCATTCATTCATATATATGTATTAGCTACCCAACTCCAATGGATGTGTATTTCTTTATCTGGCATTAAGTCAGATACACATTTCCCAAATCCCAAATATGACCTAAAAGTCTCATCCAAATGAGGCCACAGTTTAAGACAGTGCTAAACCATAGTTTACTGAACAAGCCATTCTGGTCTGGTTGACACATAATTTTAAGCTGTAAAATATGAATGACCAACCCCAGGGTCTGAATCACGCATTACATTCAGCCCAAAACCAACAAATCACATTAAGCCTTAGCATACTGTGTGAATCCTGTCACAGAATTCAGCACTGCCCTTGTTTGAACACACACCAGTATATGTGATACAAACCGTGCTCTTAAACAGACGCTGGTCCAGGGTAAAGATGAAAAATCCAGATGGTGGGTGTGATGGAAGCCCCACCCCTTTTTAACATGTGTCACACATGGATGCCCCTGTGCGTGTCCCTATGTAGCAGAGCACAGCTGCTTTCAGGCAGCCAGAGCCCGGACAGCCAGGTTATACGTATGAGTGGCTGCAGCCTAGAAAGGAATTACATTCAGAGGGTCCAGGTGTAATGGACCATCTGGGGGAGCAGATGTCCATTACTCCCCATGCCCATTAAAAATACAGCATTTAATTCGCATCAGTTATGTACATGGCTGAAATGTTAAGTTGTGGCACTTGGATTGTTACATCAGCACACAAATGACAGAGATTCGTGGGAATAATGTAAATTGTCCAGGCTATTTTGGATACCGTGGTCTTTGTTCACTGTGGGCCATATCCGAAGGAAGAGAAAGAAATCTGTCCGTTGTACCGGGAGACTGCTAAGCTGAGGTACGCTAAACTGCGGGGTTCCTGTACTGCACGATAGTCGATAGTCTCTTTCCATTTCTCCGGACTTCACTGACTTCATAACCTGCCCCTTTCGCCTGAACTCCAGCCTTAAGGAAGGCTTTTGTGAAACTCCACCGCTAACTTGCTGTTTCTCCGTTTCTCAAGAGGTCTTCCGAAAGGCATTTTTAGCCCAAACGCAGGACAGAAACTTTCAGGCATCCTGTTCCTGGCACCAGACACTGAGCGCGGCAAACCTCCCTCCCAAGGACGGTCTCCCTCCCCCAGACGCAAAACAGGCTTCATTATTTTTGATCCGCTCCCGACGATCTCTCTCTTCGGCGAACTGAAACGCCTTTCTTTATTTCCCACGTCGCGAAAGGCGTCCATTCTTGGAGCATCGCCTGGAATGGGGGCAGGGCGCGCGTTCGCCCTGAACCGTCCCTGTGGGGAGGGGAGGGGCGGGGCTTGCCGGAGCCCCGCCCCTCCCAGCCCCAGCCTCGAGACAATGCGCTCCCAACCACCCCGCGTCGAGCCTGCGAAGGCGAAGTCGGCGCGCCCCCCGCCCACGAGCGGCTGCTTTGGGGGGTGAGCGTCTGGGTCGGTCCCGCCCCCGCCGGCCCTTCCCCGCTGGCGAGCGCCCGACAGGCTGCTGCTGGGGGAAAAGCGTGGGGCGGACGGCGCGGGCGAAGAGGCGCTCCCGTCCGGGGCGAAGAGGGAAAGCGCCGGAGCGGGGAGTCCTCGCGGGGAACCCCGCCTCTCCTCCGTCCCTGTCTCCAGAGTCTCGGGCGAGAAGAAGAAAGGAGGAGACGGGACTTTCCAGTGAATGGACTCGCCGAAGGAGCGGTAAGAGGGGGAGTGGCGGAGCTGGCCGGGGTCCTGCGGGAGGCGAGGGGAGAGGGGCGGCGGCGGGACGGCGTAGGGAGTGGGAGTGGGAGTGCCTCGGGACCGCCGCTCGTGGGTGGGGCAGGGAGCCCCGACTCCGCGGCACTGTTTTCCTAGGCGAGCAGGTCAGCGCGGGGGAGGCTGCGTCCCAGGGGGCGGGCAGAGCGTCATCGTGCTGGGTCCCCCCGGGGGAGACTTCGGGGGATTGGGAGATGCGCAGCTGGGCGAGTCTTGCAATGGCACAGAGAGGGGCTGCTTCCCACGGGATTCACATCGGGGAGAGAGCTGCTGGCAGAGCAAGGAACCCGGGACTTCGCGGTTCTGGGCGGGGGGCGGGGGGCGGGCGACCTGTTGGGGGTGTGGTTTTAAGAGAAGGGAGCCGGTAGAGATCGCCAGCCCGGGTGGGATGGAGGTTACAGGTTGCCCTGAACCTGAAGCTGCTCTGGGCTCTTGAGTCTTGAAGGTCTTATTGATTCCCCGAGAAAAGTGCATTTCTTCCTGGGGCAGGAGAGGGGAGATGGGGGCTAAGTGGTGGAGTTGGGGCGGGAGAGGACCCACTAGAGCAGACCGCTCTTGGCTTGTCTTTTTAATCAGGGATGCCTCAGAAGGAATCCAAAGGAAGCTAGAAGTAACATAGGACCACAGTTTGGGGAGTTGGCTTCTTGTCCACCTTTCTCTTCTCCTCTCTAACTAGGCTGTCCCCACCAGTGCCCTCCAGAGACCTTGGATGTCGAATGTCACATGCCCAGCCCAGGTTGGGGATGATGAAAATTGTGGTCTATTATCTCTAAAGCAGTGTTTCTCAACCTTGGCAGCTTGAAGATGGGTGGACTTCAACTCCCACAATTCTGGGAGTTGAAGTCCACATATCTTAAAGTTGCCAAGGTTGAGAAACACTGCTGTAAAGTGTGAGAGCCAAGGGAGAGCTGTCCCAACAGTTGGCCTTCTAACCCTCCATCCATTAGGACTCAGAAATTGTCCAAGCGTAAAGCCATTGTTATTGTTTGGGGTAGGACTTGCTGGATTTCTTTTAGGAAGAACTGAGATTGGAGATACATCTGATGGGTCTGTTGAATTTCCAACCTAGGAGTGGAAGGAGGGAGGAGACTGTGGCTGAGATGGGCAATAGATTGTGGTTAAGGCTTGATCCCTAAAGAAGGTAGTAGGGTGGATCAGTAGGGTTATTCACGGGTGAAAGGAGCAAACATACTTGGTGAGAAGGTCCAAAGCTAATTTGATGGTTAGGAGTGTGACTTTGTAAGAGAGGTAATGCTTTGCAAAAGGTCCCACATTTGATCTCTGTCATCGCCAGAAAGAGCAGGGAAAGTCAGTGGCCAGGTTCACACATTTGCTAAGGACAAACCAGAGAATGTCAGGGGAAAGGGTGAACCTAGTCTGTATAATGCCGGAGTCCAATTCCAGTGTTTCTTTTCCTGGCTGCAGAGTGAACTTTTTCACTTCAAGGGTGTATCCTGTCATCTTAGCCATAGAGGCTGCTTTCTGGAGCGGAAAGCATTAAGGCAGTCTGTTCTTGATTATAGTATGTGCCACATCTTTTGTTTCAGTACTATTTACTGAAATAGTGGAATGGTATGAATTTGATTTTAATTTCAGTGCAGTTTGTACTGTGATTGAGTTTTATAATGGCAGATACATCCTATTTACAAAAGGGTTTTGGGGGGGGGCAGTGGGGCATCTGGCTCCATTATAATAAAGAGGCCTGTGAAATTTTACTAGGTTGTGGTGGAATTTATTTTTAGGAAATTAATATTGCTGCCGTTGTTATTTTGGTATGATTGCATTCATTGCAAGTTGGAAGAAAAAGTGGGATGTGAATATTAAGATGAACCTGAATGCTGTGTGCAGAATGAATTGCCACTGTGAAAGCTGCTTGTTTTCCTCAACCTGGTGCCAATCTGGTAGCATTGGACTGTAACTCTGACCATTTGAGTCAGCAGATTGGTAATCCTATTGTCTGGACATAAAAAGGGTTATGGACAGATCCAGATTTTAGCCCCCACTCAGCCCTGAAGCTCACTGGATGGGCTTTGGATGACCTCTCTGTCTTAATTCAATGTATCTCATACATTCATAATGAGGTTAAAATGTGGGGTGGGGAAACCCATGACCTTCTTGAAGATGAAGAATAAATATACCCTGTATCAATGCCTTGGTTTGGACACAGCCGAACCTTTGAAATTGGCTTCTAGAACGAAGACCGGGTTCAGACTGATTGTTGGATTAGAATGGAGAAGTAGGTGCAATTTGTGTATGCAAAAAGATCTTAAATTTGCCTTGGATGCAACTTTTCCTTTTCCTTTTTTTCTTTTTGGAGAGTTGTCAGTGCATAAAAGTTTAAGATGTTAAGCGGCACTGTCTAAAGTATATTATTTCTGATCCCACATGGTCAATTTGCTTCCTTTTCCATGGCCAAACTAGACCAGAAGTAAGGAAAGAATTCACTAGCTATGAATTCCATTGCCTTTTCTTTGGAGAGAGGAAGAAATTAGGCTGTGGATTGAAGATAAAATGGAAAAGTAACCCAGTCCAGAGAAGAACTGGGATGGGGAGGGAGCCGCTGCAGTAAATGAAAGAAGCCATATATATTTCTTTCCTTGACAAGGTTTGCGTTTGCCTAGAGGACTTTTTCTCATTTCAGCTCTGTAGCCTTTTGCTCCTCTTGATTGCTTCTGTGTTATATGATTCCTGTTGGGGTACGTGAATGTTCATTTGTATGTCCAGCGTGGTTGGCTTGGAGTCACCTCGTGGTTGATTAGCAAAACTGCTTCTTGATAAACTTACCTGGCTGTTCGCATTCGGTGACAAAGAGTCCAATTGTAACATCAGCAGTAAATAATGCCAACCAGCCTATTGGTGTCTCTGGAGCATGAAGGTTAAATGGGTGATTTACATGGGAAGTGTGAATAAGCTCTGTGCTCTTTCCCACTCAAAGTGGTTTGGACTAAAATAGGCTCATATGCTCTTGCTGGGGTCACTAGCTTGCCTTCTTATGTTCCTTATCAAGAGAGATAGAAGAGGAGACCAAGAGACTGTCTCCCTGAGAGTCCTTTGGGCTTTGACTTCATACTCTTCTATGCCTGTGCCCCCATGTAAGAGATTTGGAGAAGGTGGTTTAGTTGTTGAGTTTCCCAACAGCATTAGCATTCAGATTTGATCTCCAATCATTATCCATAAGTGACTGGGAGTACATGCCACTTGACAAGCTGGAATGTATCTGGGAGAAGGCTGCAAAGATGGAGAAGGGCCTAGAAACCAAGGAGAATGTTCTGTATTGGCGTATGTTTAGCTTGGAGAAAATAAAGCAACATACAGCATACGTACATATGAACATTTGATTCAGTCTACATTAAGTATCTGACTGGGTTTCAGATAGGAATCTTTCCCAGCGTTATCTGGAAGTGCCCATCATTAACCTGGGATGTTTTGCATGCAAAACAGGTGTTCTGAATTGCCTTACAATATTGTGCTAAAGTATAGGATCAACTCCTTTTTGGGGGGGCCTAGAATGATGTATGGAACTGGTCACTGTAATAAATAAGCCACGGTTTATGGTTTGGCATTATGTGTGAGCCAGGAGGCTGGCTTGTTCAACAAACCATAATCTAAATAACCCATAGGTTAATGAAATGTATTAACCTACCCATTGTACCCGTGTGACATTGAACAATGAATGTAACCATCACAGTTGTTACCCAGATAAGAAGTGCCTTGGCACCATGAAGGCTTTAGTAGGCCATTGCTGCTATGTCTTTTGGCAAAAAAGGAAGGAAGGAAGGAAGGAAGGAAGGAAGGAAGGAAGGAAGGAAGGAAGGAAGGAGGGATAGTTAATAAAGAGTGGTTCTTAAATGCACAGGATGGATTTGGATAACCATACAATTCTGTATCCAAAATTGTATGGTTATCCAAATCCATCCTGTGTCTCCTGTACCATCACGAATAGTAGAGTATTTGTTGATTTTGAACCATCTAGATTCAAAGAAACTCCTTCAGATCTAAGCAGAAGACTTAAGATCTATGCCATTGTTTCTCAACCTTTGTAGCTTGAAGATGTGTGGATTTCTACTCCCAGCATTCCCCAGCCAGCAAAGTTGAAGCCCAAACGTCTTCAAGTTGCCAAGGTTGAGAAACACTGATCCATGCTGTACTGGAGCTCAATGTGAATGAGAAATACAAGGGTTGAAATCCTTGATTTTAAATATTTTGTATTGTTTTGGGGAGGGCTGTATTTTCCCAAAGGAAATAGGGAAGAAGTGACAAATGGTGTACTAATTACAGGGGATCATATCAGAACAAATGCCTGGAAATAACAAACAATTCTGCTGAAAGTAAAATCAGTTGAAGGCAGCCTTGAAAGGAAGAGTGTTTAAGGACCTCCTAAATCTTAGAGTTGCAAAGACGTGGAGCTACCCCTGAGAAAACCTTAGCACAAGTCCATACCAGTGGTACCATCTTAACTGCTGGCCCTTGAGAAGGAGTCTTAAGGTTGGTTTCTAACGTGCAGGCAAGATTGTCTGGAGGAAGGCAGTTTTTGTCACAGGGGGTACTTTTCTGTTTCTGCATTGAGTATAACATTTGGAATGAGGAATCACGTAAAGGAGAGAAAAGCAGTGAGTGGAGTTGGGTCCAGTGTTCTCCTGACACCAAGATGACTAACCTTAAAAATGCTGACTGGTGATGTTTCTTCTTCCCATTGAGGGTTAAATATGGAACTTGGTCTTCTACACATCCTTGAGTTATGGCTTCTTCTTTTCCCAATCTTTGTTGAAGGGATAGCTCTGGATAAACTCAGTGGAAGGAACTTTCTCCTTCACTCCTCTGCCTCCTTCATAAATCCACAAGACTGCTTAACATTCTCAGCAGCAGCCTCACATTCCCATGTCACAGACTTTCATACATTAGATACTCCGAGCGATTTGGGGCCATTCTTTGGCCTATGTTCACAAACGTCAGTGTTTATGTTATATTCTATGGAGGCTGTCATGGAAAGGTGGTTCTCTCTGTCTGACTGTGCTTGTTCTGTTGCCTTCCTTTTCTTTTCTTCTGGGACTCTGGCTTTTCTCTGTCTCCCTCTTCCTCCAACATAAATTTGAAAGAGGAATATGTAGTGCATTTTTTCTGCCTTAGTACATCCTGGCTGCTCCCTTTGGCTAGGATTCTTTCCTCCATGGGGGCCCAGTTTCCTTTTCTAAACAGTCCAGCTGCACAGTGGCCACCGATAGTGACCCACACTGACCTCGGTTGATGACTTCCATAGTTTAGCTCGCAAGAAGAATCCGTGTGTGTGCAAGTGTGGGTGGCGTGCGTGCTCATGTATATGTCAAGATTCCTGGACTGAAAGGTTTTTCCTTTGCAATGAATTGGTTCTTTGCCAAAACAACCCAGTTACAGAGCAAGTACTCTTTGTTACTATATTTTGTCTGGAACTGGCCATCTCGTGACAGAGATAAGGGCCCTGTTGCCTCAAGGGGCCATTTCTGGGGCTGCTTCCTCCTCCTAAGATCAACTGAAAACACACTTTTTAACCATATCTGTATATCAGTGAATTTGGGAGAGAATCAAATTATTTTTTAACCTTAACCCATACATCGCCCTATGCATCCTTTTCGTCTTATTCTACTGCTAAGCTGTTGTTCCTGATTTATTTATTTGTATATCAATCTGTATGGCTGCCCACATTCTGGGCAGCTAACATTGGGTTAAAAACTCAAATGCAACTAAACAGCACTAAGTATACATCATGGTAGCCAAGGTCAGCAATGGTCGCCATAAATAATCCATCTATCTTGTAGGCTCCATTAGCTTCTTGACCCCTGTGCCTGGAAAAGCAGCCACATTGAAGACTTTACAAAATGCAAGCAAAGTTGAGGCCAACCGGATGCCAAGGGGATATGGTGTTCCAGGGAGCAGGCACCTAGACAAAAACAGCCCCGCCAGATGACATTTCCCTGATGAACGGGACCTAGACCATGCGTCTTCGGTTGGATCTAATGGGATGGGTGGAAACATAGAAGAGTGAACCCACAAGAAGCCTGCCCTGATGTCATGAATGGCTTTATTGGTCACAACCAGCACCTTGGATTGCGACCAGAAGCATGCTGGGGGGGCTAGTGCAGTTTGCACTGTGGATTGTCACTCTTTTGTAAAAATGGTTTGCTTCTAGGATGGTTCCACTGGCCCAGAAGAGAGCAGGAAGCAGTCACATCTTTTCAGCAGTGCTAGAGGCCTTTGGGGACTCCTGGAGCTGCTGTTTAACTCGATCCCAGTGCCCCAGACAGACACTGGTTGAGATTGCACCCACACAAGGTCTACATTTCTTGGGTAGACTACGTTTCTTGGGTTTTCGCATCATGAACTATGGAAATGGACTGCATTTGCACAACAGGTTAACCCACAAAATACCTAACCATGTTTAAAACTAACTAAGCTCAGTGGTGTTACGCTAGTGCAGTTCTTGGTCCTGGCTTAGTGTGGCCTTTGAACCCAGCCCCTTGTGGAGCATTGTGGGAAATTTAAATTCCCCTAGAATCAGCCCCTCTTTGAGATACTGAGGTAGGAAATGTTTGAAACTTTGGTCAAGATGTTCATCTGAGTTCAGCCAGGTATTGACTGGTCAAGTTGCAGGCTAATCCCAGGCTTGTTTCGTACCCTCAATTTAACTGTTGTCATTGTTTTTCTCCCCCTCCCCCTCCCCCTTCTTCTTCTTCTTCTTCTTCTTCTTCTTCTTCTTCTTCTTCTTCTTCTTCTTCTTCTTCTTCTTCTTCTTCTGCACTCTCTTTTCTGACACTTCTCTTTGATCCATCACTTGGTCTGTGTACTAGAGAGTGAAGGAGGAGAGCTTACAGTGTTACAAGCACTCTCCAGTGGCCAGCTCTTGCTGAAAAAGGGTGTAATGACTTTTGAGTGAACTTGATTCCTTTTTCTGAGCATCTCCACCATGGGCTCAGCCTGTAAACAACGCATTTCTGCTCTGCAGTATAAAGCAGAGTTCCTGGTGAGCAGGGAAATGCAGAGATTCAACAGCATGAGTCTCCGCTCACGCTGGCATCCTTGCTATCAATGTTTCTCAACCTTGGCCACTTGAAGATGCGTGGACTTCAACCGTGGCTGGCTGAGGAATTCTGGGAGTTGAAGTCCACACATCTTCAAGTGGCCAAGGTTGAGAAACACTGCTTGCTATGCTTCTATAACTGGAAGATCCAGGCACCTGAGCAAGACTACAGATGCCATAAGGGGGCCATGGCCTTCTCTCTTTTTCTCCTTGCCTTAGAGATAAATGATCCCATCTTGCCTCTAAATGAGTTGTGTGAATACAGCAATTATGGTTTGTTAAACCAGGTTTAGTGCGATGTGCAAACCCAGTCAATTATAGTTTATTTAACTAACAAAGATTATGTAAACCATGGCTTGCTGCAGTAGGTACACAGTGCAAGGAGGTTTCAGCTCCAAACTAGTCCTGTTTTTCAAATGAATAAAAGCCAGAGCTGTCACTTAATTGGAAACAGAAAAAAAACACCCCTATTTTAACTAGATGTTAATCATTCAATTAATCTCACTGCATAAAAGTTCATATGGATAAAGCATTGTTTGTTTTTGGGAAGAAGCCGTTCGCATCCCCTAAGAAAAGGCATAACCTCCTCGCTTGCATGGCAGTTCTTCCTACAACGACATGTGTCATCTTTGAAAATAGACGAGCTTCTAGTTATTTTATTTTTAAGGGAAAAAAAAATCAGATGCCCCTTTTTAATAGGCATTTTTAAATTGGTTAAAAGGTTTTTGAAATGGAATGATTGTCTGGATTTGACTCACGGAAACATTACAACTCTCGTAAAAGCATTTTGCAACCGTAGCACTCTCTCTGTGCAACGCTGCATTTGAGGGATCATTTTAACAGCTTTCTCTCATTTGGGGGGAGCTGCGTGTTGGCAGACGCCACGCCTTTCAGGAACCACCACATATTTTGCTTGCTAACAAAGCATTCTGGTTTCTGAGGGGTTGAACAAAAGAAAGCTTGTCCTAGTATAGGCTGAGAAACTGTTCCCTCTTGCAACTCTCAGTAGCATTAATACCGGCAAAGATTGTTTTTTGACCTAACCCTAACGCAGCAAATAGGAGAATTTGTGTCCTTTCTCTTGGCTGAATATGCCGTGGGTGTCAAATAAGCTGGGGCTTTGAAGGTTAGGTCAGCAATAGGATCCTTCTTAACTGAGAAGGACTAGGTGCAGCAGCTTCGTACGTAGCCTTTCAGCCTGGTCCAGATCTTTTTTGACAACATCTCGGTGAGGGAGGCCTCTGATCTGTCACCTGCAAGGTGGAGGAAGAGGGTTCGGGATGAGGGAATTCAGGCAGGCCATCAGAAGAATGGGAAGAAGGACAATTGTTATAATGACCAAATGCCTTCCAGAATGTTTTGAACGAAATACCAACATGATATTGGCTCCCGTTGTTGAGTTGTGGGCCTGAGTGTGATTGCCGTTGTTGTTCTTGCTTGCTGCCAAAGGAGGACAAAGGATGAACAATGGGAGGTGGAAGGCACATTGGACCAAGTCAGGATTTTAAGATGGTTTGTTGAACAAACCATATTGACTGGTTAGCCCATAACAGTTCTGGCTGGTGCCCTCTTTCTGTCCTCTCCATGAAGGAGCATTCGAGAAGAAGGTGCTTCTGTTTGTAACAAACTGTGGTTAACTATTATATCTGAGCCAAGGATTGCAGACCATTTAACTGTGATCTAAACTAGGGACGGAGAACCAGGTTTTGCCTTCTGCAAAACCCCTTCTTAGAAGCCCAGGCAGGGGCATCCATGAGGTGGGGTGTTCAGAAAGTCAAGATGGCTGCCACCACTGTATGATCAAAGCCCTGCTCCTTTTTATGGGCATCATAGGAGATGGGCGGCTATATAAATTTGATCAGTAAATCGACAAACAAAACGGTTTTGTTTTGTGGATTTTGTTATTAGAGCATTTTAGGCCGGGCTGCCTGTTGATTTAAGATTGTTAGCTGTTTTTATGTCTTTTATAGTTTCGAGCGCTGCCCAGAGTCCACTGGAGTCGGGCGGCCAATAAATTTAAATAAAAAAATAAAAAAATAAATAAAAAAAAGGGTAGGGCTTCTGTCATGCAGTCATGGCTGCCATCTTGACTTTTTTTTTACCCCTCCCCAATGGACAGCCCTGAACCCAAGCTTTTCATGGAAGCCATTTCTTCCTTTTTTGTCTTTTATGATCAGAAAATGGGCCTTTTTCAGGGGTAGACCCTTGACGACCTCCAACCTTTTCATAAGGCTGCGCCAAATATTTTTTAACTTTTCATGGCTGTGGCTTCTCTTGTTTTGTCATTTTATTGCTTATTTTTATATTGTATGCCATGTTTTATGCACGTTTGAATTTTAATGTTTACATTTTTACCGTAAACTGCTTTATGAATTTTGATGCGAAACACGTCTCTTTAATAATAATCATCAAGCCGAGAGAAACCTAGTTTGGGAACAGGGAACTCTAAAACCAAGATTCACCAAGACTTGAAAATTGCACCTCCTGAAAATTTGCTCATCTGTTGCCTTTCACACATGGAAGGTCAGAGAAGAAATTCCCAGGAGCTGGGACTTCGGCTCGTCTTCCACAAGCTCCTTCCACACTACCAGCATTTCCACTTCCCTGATTCTGTGATCCTGTTATAAAGTGATTCTGATTCCAGTAATAAAATATACCTCATGTTGATCAAAGCTGTCTTGACTCTTTTTGGAGACGGTAGTCCAAGCAGGGCTGAAATTCTCTGGAGTTAATTTGCTATATACCAGTTGGAACTGTCTGTTCTAGGGTTCTTGTTCTGGTCCCACGTCTCCCCTCCGCCCCCTCCACCCCGGTTTCAGTAACAGCAAGTGCCTCATAATGGAAATTCTCTGGCCGTGGAAGGGTTTGGGGGTTGAGGGCTCACCTCTTGCCCCTTCCTCACAGGCTGGCTTTTGTGCTTTATTCCTAGCTCGTAGTAAGAGTTGCATAGATTCCCAACAACAAAGAACTGTGCCTGGCGTTAGTTGCAAATGCAATCAACAGTTTCCAGTGTTTTCTTGGTCAGTGGAATAAAAGAAAAGGAGGAACACGTAAGCTACAAACTATGTTTTAGTGTTGTGTGTTAATGTAACTGCAAGGAGAAAGTAAAAAACAAAACAAAACCAGGTTCTGCATCAGATGAATTTCTGGTTGGAAAATGTTGCTAATAGACGGTCTGTCCGTTTTTCCTATTTGAGCAAAACAGGACACAGATTTTAATCCAACTAAATTCAAGGATCTATCTATCAATGCAATAAGCCCTTTCATTCCATATCTTGTTTAAAAATTAATTTTCATTAACTTTCAGACAGTTTGGGAATGTAAGAATTAAAAGACCGCATAGGGAAAGTCATCTGTTAATTGGGTGGTTGACACAGAGAAGCAATTAACTTAATCCATTGACTAACTCAGTGAAACCAGGAGGGAATGAACCAACTTGAGATGTGTCTTCAATGGATGAACTTGATCCTTTTGGAGTTGCCTGAGAAAATTAGCTGAGCAGAAAGTGCTCTCAGAAATAAACTAATTCAGAAATATGGGGGAACACCGGGCAAACGGGATCATTCTTTTTGCTTAGCGCTCAAATGAATTTCTTTCGGTTAGAGAGGCTGGGCAGAATGTATAATTGCAGGATGAGCAGGAAGGGGGTGGGATTTGTGTAAATACAGCAGTATGATTAAGCACAGTCACCCCCTTCCATTTCTTGAAGAAACATTTACGACGTGGGCTTAATGTATGCTGAAATGGCTGTAGAACCAGGGTAAATGTAAGCTAAAATTGTCAAACGGCATGTTGAGCTGTTCTCCCAAAGTGGAGAGAATGAATGAATGAATGAATGAATGAATGAATGAATACACACCACAGGAATGAACACACCTCATCAGGTTGTCTTTGGAAAAATGAGTATTTTGTGATCAGGAGCTTTGGAGAAGAAAGCAATGCAGTCAGGGTTTTTTTGCAGGGGGTGGTGGTCTTCTATGAATAAATTGCTGGGACATCTTGATTGATTGGTTGCTTGGGATTAACCTTGTTAGTGCACTTGAGTGGGCAGTTGCCATGGAAAGCTCATCCTGGATGAGCCAATTAAGTCCTCGCCAGGTGAGGCTTTCCTTTCCTGGGGATGTGATGGGGGGGTTGGCTGGTTGTTTGTGCTGATCCCTGCAGCTCGAGTCTTCTCCGTCATAACAGGAGAGTAGAATCCGCTTCCACCGAGAGGTAGGCTTGAAATGTTACACTGTTGACGTTCTCCCAGCTTCTCCCCAACCCCTGCGCTGATGATATCTCCTAGTCAGGTAATGAAATGTCTGCAATCCAAAAACCAAACTTGGAAAATTTCAGAAATGCAAGATGCCAGCCCTGAGCTACACAAATTTGCTGTCCATCGCAGGGGTGGATGCGTGATAGGGATCTGGGCTGGAGCACCAAGGAACGTAGTTGAAAGAAAATGTACAGATGGATGTTTCTGCCAATCTCAATTTCCTTTTCTCTCCCCCACCCCCATCTTCGTTGGTGCTCTTTTTACTCTGAGCTTTAAAAAAACACACACAACATTTCTTAGTCCCAGCACTGGAACGCCAGGGGTGCACAGGCGCATTGATACAACATGCAAAAAAATTAGTTATCTAACTGGCTTGACACTCAGGTGAAATCTTCTGGCATTATTGATTGTCCTTTAGAAAGAATCTCTCTGGAAGTTTGGAACTGGTGAGACTATTGATCTGGAGCTGAAAGGGCTCTAATGTCCCTTTCCCATCTCCCTTCCTGAAGACATCTCTGAAGGAGTGGAGGTGGGGAAAGCAATATGTTCTTCTCAACTTTGCTATCCACACCCTTTGCCAGGTGGGAGATGAGTTAGTCTTTCCCCAGCTCTTGAGGAATTCGTAGCCCTTAAAACAGTGTTTCTCAACCTTAGCAACTTTAAGATACGTGGACTTCAACTCCCAGAATTCCCCAGCCAGCCATGCTGGCTGGGGAATTCTGGGAGTTGAAGTCCATGTATCTTAAAGTTGCTAAGGTTGAGAAACACTGCCCTAGAGAATGTCCAAATCCATTTCACTGAAAATATATCTGTGTTGTCACACAATTCAAGTAGGAAGATGCTGGGACTCAGTTCTTGGGAAATCTTGGGAAATTTAAGGCCCTAAGCTTGATGAAAATATCTCCAGTAGATGACTTAGGACAGAAAGTCCTTTGCTTCAGGCACTGGATTTCTGTTGCTTATCAGTATATTTAATAACAGAAAAGATAGGGGGAGAGAGAATAGGTACCACCGCTAATTTTTAGGAGAGTGCCCCCACCTACTGCTTGCTTCAGCTCTACCCATTTGTATTTCCCTAAGTATTATTGAGGGAGTGCACTGGTAAGTGGAAAAAATAGTTGCCTCCCCAACAGACTTACATTCTCTGCTGGAATGAGTCATCTGTGTATCTTGCATTAATCTTGCAATGTTTCCTCTTGGTTTGGCCAGAATTAAATTCTTTGTGGCCAGAAATGGAGCTTCCTACTGTTTTAGGAGCAGAATTGATTGTTGCTGGTCACCGCAGAAGATCTGTTGATGTGGGACTCACGTTTGACTGAAAATGGTGGACCATTTGATCCTAATGGTTGTACCTTTCTGTCTCCCTGCAGAACATGGCCAGTGTCTCCTCCTTTGGCAAGTACACTCACGCCATCGTCCGCTGCATTCCTTCCTCCTTTGCCACAGCTGAGACCACAGCAGATGGATCTGATGGTGGGGCTGATGTGGTGGATCTAGCCAAGGCTCACCGACAGTATGGCGTCTACACGGGCATCCTGCGCCAGAAGCTAGGGCTGCAAGTAATTGAACTGGCGGCAGATGAGGGACTCCCCTACGCCACGCTGGTGGGGGATCTGGCAGTGATCCAGGGAGATACTGTGCTCCTCACTCGGCCATGGATGTCCACGCGGCGAGACGAGGTAACGTGTACATGTGGCTAATGCCGAATTTAAATCTGTGAAGCATGTTGGTTCTCTTGTTTTGATATTTTGTTTTGATATTGCTGAGGAGATGTTTCTCTTCAAGAATGCACCTGCATGGTTGCCTGGAGGCCATTGCGAAGTGTCATTAGGGATCAGAAAAGAAGCATTTTACAAACCTGGTTGGAGTATAATTCGTTATTTAGATTTATGAAACATGCATTCAGTAGCCTCTTGTCATCTGCAAGGTTTTATTCTTTTTCTTTTGTGTATAATTTCTGTTAAGGATTTTGATTACAGTAGTAAAAACTAATACAAACTAAAAGAAAAGAGAGAGAAAGAATAAAAAGTGCAAGAAAGAAAAGGGAAAAGAAAAGAAAAAATATAATAAAGAAAAAGAAAAGAAATATATAAAGAAGTGACTTCCAACCTTCATTACAACAAGTATAGACAAATTTAGTAACTCTTGTTACTAAACTCGTGTCAGTGAATCTAAGACCTGATTTAACCGATTAAATGCCCCAAATATTTTTTTAATCTGTAGTAAACTTTTTTAAAAAAAAAATTAGAGTAAAAAACAATAGTAAAGAAAACACAGTGCATATTTTAGAATATTACCTTTACTGACGTTGCCTTTTTAATATTTCCCCTAGGAAATTACTATCACATACATCCGTGAGATGCAATTTGTGATTTTTCATTTCAGGAGAGGTAGAGATAGGCACCTCTGATCTCAATTTTTCTCAATCATCCTCCATTGTGAGTAGAGGTATCTGTGCTTGAGCTCACATGCCTAAGTTATTGATGTGGTCGCTCTCATTCCACCTCTTGTGAAAAGAACCATCACGCCTGATGAAACATCTTTCATGGGTTTTCCTTGACTCATATTTAGGGGATCACATAAGACAAGTTTGCATACAGAACATTTCTTGCAGGTCCTCAAATTTGCATATGGTCAACTCAAGTATGGTGAGAGTTGCGATACTATAGTAGTAATACTCGTGTCAGCCTATTAGGGTTTGTTTTGCTATTAAGTTCTATTGAGGTTGAGTAGAATTCTGGATTACATCAGGGGAGGAGTTCCTCCAAGTTTGTTACAGTGTCAGTTTAAAGACATGGAAAAGGGAATAATGGCCAGTAAATGTGCTGCGGCTTACTTCGGAGCAAATGTGCACCTTATGGAAGTGGGAGACTGTGTAAGTACTAGGGACTGTGTTTTGTCATAATTTGGCATGCTGTGGGTTAGTTCATAAAAGTAGGTTGGGCTGGGGCACGGCCCAAATGGACAGGGACAGTTACAAGTTGAGAAGTAGGGCAGAAATTATTATATCTAAAACAAATTAAAACTAATATATATTTTTTTTGTCTGCGCTCAGTCATTGCTGACCCTGCAGTGACTGCTTGGACAAGTCCTTGCAGTTTTCAAGGCAATTGTTTTTCAGAAGTGGTTTGCCAGAGCCTCCTTGCTAGAGCAGAGCCGAGCTGGCGAGCGCAGGAGGTGGGGTTTCCATTGCTTCGCGCCCTTTTTGGGCGCACGCAGTTTTTTCGCGCTTACCAGCAACTGCTCCCGACTCCTTTTTGCAAGGCGCTACCAGCATTTTTCCTCCCACCGGAGTGAGAGTCCCCATTTATCTATTCACATGAGTTTTCGACCTGTTGGGATGACAGGAACTGGGGAGGAAACAGGAGCTCACTCTGTATAACGCGAAGGCTGGACTCGAACCGCTGAAGCATCGACCATTTCTGGCTGGCAACTTTCAGCGTCATTAAGCCGCTGCGCCACCGCGTCCCCCAAAAACTAATATAAACAATATTAAATTGAAACTTAACACTTTGTAGAATCAAAGGCTTAGAAGGGACCTTGGTGGACTTCTAATCCAAGCCCCTGCCTTGGTAGGAATGCTCAGACCACCCCAGACAAATGGCTGTCCAACCTTGGCTTGAAAACCTCCAAGGATGGAACCCCTACAACTCCAGGAGGCAAGCTCTTCCATTGCTTAATAGCTCTTGCATGGTCAGGAAATTCCTCCTTTTCTGAGTTTGGGTTTCCTTCCGTAAAGCTTCCACCTGTTGGTTCTCATCCTACCATCAGACACTAGGGAGAATAACTCCCCCATCCCTAGAAATCTGGAGAGAACCACACTGGAGAAGACTGATCTAGCTGACAGTGTCAGAAGAAGGTCCCATCTGTTCTACTGTAGGAGGCTCTGGGATTAATTGCACCCTTGTGTTTCTGCAGTGCAGTCTGGTTGCCTTGGCAATTAGAATCCTGTCTCACCCTTCCTTCCTGGCCCGTCCTCCTCCTCCAGTGTCACTTATAGGTGTGTGCTGATGCACAACCCACCAAGATATACTTCACAAGTTCTGTATCATCCTTGTCTCCTAAAGCTGAGGGCTAGAGAGGAGGGAATTCGTTCCGAAAGAAGAAGGAATTGTTTTACATCTGTAGATATATGATGCAAAACCTTAATACTATCTTCTACTTTAGTAGAAGCTCTACATGAAGAGCTCTAAAGCAAGTATCACTTCATATGAGAAATGTTGTGCTTGTAAACGTTCTGCTTCCTTTTGTTCTCTAAATGGCTTTTCAGTTTGAACAGCCCTAAGCATGCACAGAATAATATGCCTTTTCTGTTAGCAAGAATTACTTCCTGAAAATGCTCCTGAACTTGTGCTGAATCCCATGTCAGAACCAAGTGCATTATAACAGTCTCAAAATGGCCCTATAAACACGCTTTAGAAAAATTAGAGTCATTTATCCGTCCATCCATCCATTTTCCTGTCAATCAATCCATCCCTCTGTCTGGGCATCTATCCGTCCATCTGTCTGTCCACCCATCCAGCTAGCTATTGCTCCCATATCTATCCTACTATCTGGGGCATCTTCTGTGTGAAAGAACTTGCCAAAAGGATAAAATGCTAGTTGATTTGGTGACTTGGTGCTTACATAATCAAGTCCAGCGAGAAGATGGGCATATTTCATCTTTTGTACATCCAGAGTTGTGTTTCTCAACCTTGGCAACTTGACGATGTCCCAGAATTCAAGTCCCAGAATTCCCAGATGAGTTGAAGTCCACACATCTTCAAGCTGCCAAGGTTGAGAAACACTGATCCAAAGAGATATAAAGCAGAATGCTGTGGAGTTCCTATGGTATGGATGCATAGTAAGCCCTCTGGAAGCATGTTGTCCCTACCCTAAGAGTCTCCAGTCCTTTGGGGAGAGTTTCATGTGAGTATGTCCTGAGTAGCCCCATAAAATAACTATCAGGAGAAACTTGTCCATTCCCCAAACAGCTGGTAGGAGGAGCATGGCTGGAGGAAAAGAGCCATTTAGAGAAGCAAGTGATGAATTCCACCCCTCCCCATCCCCAGCTTCTTCCTTTCTTTTTCCTAGGCTTCATCCCCCCCATTGTTTTTATTTTCTAAAACTGTTTCTGTGGCCCATGTCAGCCTTGTGGCCTTTCTGGAAAGAAAAAATGATGCCGGGAGGAGAGTTGTTTCGCTTCGTGCATGCAGCCTTCCTTTTACATTTTGGTTTAAAGTCCAATCCATCTTGACATAAACTTAAAAGAGGCATGGGAAGGGGCCCTGATATGCCAAGAGGGATACCCACCACTGGATGAATGCCCATAGGCACCACATAGGAGGCTGTACCCCTCCACACAAGGAAGGGAAATGGGGTAAGGGCACTGCAATTGCATCCATGAAGGCTCTTTTCTTCCATCCCAGATTGCACATGTAGGGTTACTTGAAGAATGCACGTGTCACATCTGGGCATATATTGGATATACATAGAGAATTTATCCTTTCGAGCGGTCAGTCGGTGTGAGAGAGGTAGCATTGATTCACTCTTTTTTGGTGTCTTTAGCTCTGTTATTTATTTCTTGCATTTCTACCTGCCGTGATCAATAGATTCTCAGTTAAGCAGATCTGCACGAGGGATCAAAAATGCCCAGATACGTGTAACTGCATGATCTAAACCCCCAACCCTTTGCATATGCGTGCAACATTGATGCATGCACAAAAGTGGGCCGAGCTTCGATCACCTAGTCGTGGACGCCATCTTGATTTTTTTGGCTCCTTCCCCCTGCGGCTGCTGCTGATCTTGATGGTTTATAGTCATCAGTATCAATAAAGAGGAAGATAACAATTATACCAGTCACAGTATGATTGAGAAAGAAAACAGAAACAAATACCACATGGGTAGATCATGAAACCAAGCTCCAGATTGTTCAACCTAGATGTCACAATCCACTAAAACAGTGTTTCTCAACCTTGGCCACTTGAAGATGTCTGGACTTCAACTCCCAGAATTCCCTAGCCAGCCATGCTGGCTGGGGAATTCTGGGAGTTGAAATCCAGACATCTTCAAGTGGCCAAGGTTGAGAAACACAGCACTGTAGGAATCATGGAGTATCTGTAGAGCCAGAATTTACAGCTCTGGAGAGGTATCTATGTGGCACACACTCTTTTTAAAATATTCCTTGAAAAATGAAGTCTCCCAGACTGTAAGGATAACAGGCTGAAGTGGAGAAGCAAAAGGAAGGCTACGTTTGCTCCAAAGGAAAGCCATTAATGCTGTCAAAAGCAGAAGCTTACCAGATCCATGAAAATTAAATTAAAAAGTGGGGGAGAAAGAGATGAGTCATTGATAAAATTAGAACAGCCCAGGCGTCTCTGTGGCATGAAGATGAAACAAAAGAATAATAGATCAAGTGAAAGGTCATTCATGTGATTTCATTTTTGTTTTCTCAGAGGCGGGTTGGAACCTCCAAGCTTATGTATATGTATAAAAAGAAGGACTTAGAAAAACAATGCACAAAATCACACTTTAGGTTCTGGCATTCTTGCCTTACGTGGGGATGAGACCTGGTCTGGAATGGGATATGGTTTGGAAGGGAGGGGGAAAAGCTTCTTCTCCATCAATTGTCTGAATCATCAGTAGGCCATTGAGGAGCATGGACTGGACTTTCTCAGGGGAGAACAAGAGAAACACCATTGTCCATTCCTCCCCTCTTCCTAGGCCATCTCAAGTTCCCCAAGAACTTAAGGTCATAAAGGGGCATTTGCTTTTACCTTCAGAGCACTAACTGATGCTATAACAAACTGACCAACAGTTGCACTTTTATGAAGGAGTAGCAACCACAGAGGTTAATAGGAGGTGGGGATAGGTGGACTGTTTGAGGTCTCCTCCTTCTCTCCTTGTTCAGTCCTGAATAATACATATAGTACTCTGAAGCTCCCAGCTCATTCTCTTTTAGGGATGTGTTATGAAAGAATTTCCACTCTCCTATCCCTTGTAGCAAATTTGGTTGGGCTATAAATGGAAGTTATATGTTTTCCCCAACATGGAAACTCTCACCCTTTTTGGATGGTACAGTTTTTCCAACATGTGGAATCCACAACTGGAGAACCCATGGCCTTCAAGATGTTGCTCAGTGCTAATTCCCATGAGTCCTAGTCAGCATAGCTAGTGGGGCAAAGAATAATGAGAGTTTGTAGTCCAGCCAGATCTGGAGGGCTACAAGTTGCCCATTTTTGCCCTTTACTTTTCTTCACCTCTCTGGAAGGTTATAAAGAATATACAACTGCATAATCCCATTCTCTCTTTGAAATGTTTCCCCACTGCTCTTCAAGTTATTCTGTATGTAATGCACACTTTGTGGAAATGTTAAAATGTAGTATCTTTGGGGTGGTGATTCCTCATTCTTTGCTTGTACTGTTTTGTCAAGAATCATGTGCCATAGTATAAACAAACATAGTAGCAATTGTTGACTTCTAAGAGTCTAATAAGAGATGTGAATTATGAGGATTCACCTGTCTGGATATGGTCCAACTAATTCAAATTAAACTGGAACTCAAGTACCTGCTAAGTGTCTCCACATGGCAAAGTCCATGTTAGGATCTACTCAGTGTATTAAAAAATATCATGGATACCTATGATAACCTTGATGAAACTCCTTGAGGTCAATTTCTTCAGTGTGGTGGCTATTGGGGACATTGCTCCTTAATATAGAACTCAGAGAAAGTTTGACTAACAGTAAATATTGATGATAATCATAGAAAACTGGGATGGTGGTGGGGAAGCCATCTGATGGAGGCCTCATTTGAGTCCTACCTGAAGAGGTATTAAGAATGAGAATACCTGAGGAAAGTTGAGGTAAGAACTCCACCCATAGCAAATGTCTCTCCCCTGCCCCCCACCCCCTGCTTCCACTGCCATTTTTACAGATCAGCTGTGTCAAAAAGGTCTTGGAGGAGCTAAAACTTCGTGTGGTGGAAGTTACAGATGAGGGAGCTACCCTGGATGGAAGCGATGTGCTTTTTACAGGTGAGTTGACTCCCGATCATCATGCATGCACTCTGGGAATGGCAGCCCTTATCCTAGAAGAGAACCAGTAAAGAAAGATCTGATACTGCAAAACTCAAGATAGCTTGGTGTCTTAAAGCAAGAGTGGGCAACTGTTTGGTGTTCAGAAGCTGCTCTTTGTTTTTGGGGGAAGTTCATTCATTCATTCATTCATTCATTCATTCATTGGCTGTGGTGGGTCATTCAGATCTGATAACTTCTGGGTTTCTTGGTGTTCTCTGAGCTTGGTTGTTTTCTTGCAGACATTTCAGTACCAGGCTAGGCAACATCATCAGTGCAATGGTAATGAAGTATCTGCAGGAAAACAGCCAAGTTTAGAGAACACCAAGGACCCAACAGTTCAATCCTGAGCTGCATATTTGTCTGCTATTGAAATTTGGTAATGCATATGGACAGGGTCTGGCTTGTCCAGGTTTTTTTTTCAAGGTGGGCGGGTAGCTCTTAAAAACGTTAAGCCTATTTCAGAGGTTGCATTAGTTTTTCTGGGTTACTTTCCTAAAAAAGATGGGAATTGACACTGTTGAATTTTGATAGCATAAGAAAGCATTTCAGAGACCATGAAAAAGAGGGTTGGAGACCACATGCAACCATGGGGCTGCAAATTAACTCACCCTAATATTAACAGCATGTTTTAGGGGTGAATACTTGTTCAAATGAAGCCCTCTTTCTTATATATCCCCAGCCTACCATTTAAGACTTTTTTTCCAGTGAAACTTGATGCTTACTTTTGGTCAGATTTGAGCTACAATGATGACTCTAGCCCAGTGTTGTCCAAACTTGGCCACTTTAAGATGAGTGGACTTCAACTCCCAGAATTCTGGGAGTTGAAGTCCACTCATCTTAAAGTGGCCAAGTTTGGACAACACTGCTCTAGCCAATTTGCTTCTGTAGGCTTCTTCAATCTGGGGAGAGCTTCTTAGGAGCTGATGATCCTGTTTTCTTCCTTTCTGTTGTCTTTTACAGGTAGAGAGTTCTTTGTGGGTATTTCCAAATGGACGAATCACAGAGGAGCAGAGATGGTAGCTGATGCTTTTAGGGTGAGTTGAATTTCTTAGAATGGGTCACACACGTACCCCAAACATTCATTTACACATGTGTGTGCTGGATACTGTTCTTGGTTTTTCTTCTTCCATATATCTATATTGAATTGGGCCACTTTTTAAAAGAACAGCATCATGCAGAAACGATAACAATGAGTAAAACATTATTTTTCCCGATTGTCTGGGAATTGTTTCACTTTAGCACATCCACCCAAGAGCTCCTATCAAGATGCCCATGGCAGAGGAGTCTGAGACATGTTTTAGGCTGTCGTTCTAACCCTCCTGCTATTGCAGAGTGCAGTGCTCTTCAACCCAACAAAGCTAATTGAGAATAATAGGGATGCTAGTCCAAAATGTGTGGCAGGTAGGCAGCAAACATCTCGCAGGGACTGCAAAACTCAGTGTTTGCTGTTAGCTTTTAACACTTTGGGATGGAGTACTTGAGGAATATATTCCAGTGCATACAGCTAGATAGTGATGAGGTCCAGCCCCATCTGTGGTTCCATCCCCCAAAGATTGGGGGGGGGGGGCTCCCAATTCACCCTCTAGATCTTTATTCCCATCAGAGGTGTGTTATATGCTTCATGTGTGAAGGGTTTCTAGTCTGAAAGAGGTGCCTTAGCTCCAGAGTTTCCAAGAAGTGCTCTAACCTTACCCAAAGTGATCCAAACTTGAAGTGGCTCCTTCTGGACTCAGAACATTTTTGCACATCTCTAATTCTTATTTCAGAAGTCTACCTGAACCCACCAGGAGATTCCCGTCATTCCCAGACAACTTGGTGGGGGGAATGATGGGCACTGAAACCCAATAGTCCCAGTGGGCCCCGAATTGGGAAGAGTGATTTAGATATACTGTTCAAGTAAGGTTATTGGCAAAGTCATGTACTAGACAGGAGGTAGGGAAGAGAAGAGAAGTTCTTAGGTACAGCTCAAGGGCGTCTGCAGAAGTTCAAGCAATGTTGTCTTCCTGCAGGATTTTGCTGTGTCTACCGTTCCTGTCTCAGGCACGTTGCATCTCCGCAGCTTCTGCAGCATGGCCGGACCTGACACAGTTGTCATTGGCAGCAGTGAAGTGGCGAAGAAAGCCATGAAGGTAATCCCTAGAATCACCAGGGTCTCTTCCTGAAAGAGCCTTCAGGTTTTTGGGTTGATCATCTCCTAAGAAAGAATCCTTCATCCATTCATCCTGTTCCCAAAATACCCTTGCCAAATAGTCTTGCATTAATGCTGGTAACTGTAGAGGACAAGAAATTTCTTGCAGACAAGACGTCCTGTCCAGAAGAGAAACAAAGCAGGCTGGCAGAGGGAGGAATTGGCACTGTTTCATGCCCAGCAAAGAAATGCAGTAAGCTTCCACAAAAGGTTCTGTCCAACCTCTGGCAGGCGAGGAAAATAATGTTTTTTTTGAAGGCTATTAACTTTTATGGGTGTATTTTCAAGGTCATGGACATATTTTCAAACACAGAACAGACTAGCTACTTTGCCTTGTTTCTGGGACACTGGAATGTTGGCTAAATAGAGAGGAAGTGTGGGTTGCAACCCACCCAGACCAGGATGACTTTCCTAGAGTAGCTGTTCTAGTTTTTCAAGCAGGGCCTGTCGGTGATAAGCATCTCCAACCCCTATTATGCAGCGAGATGCTCCCTTCGGACATGAACATTTCATTTATTTTCGCTAGTTAGTATTCGCAGACCTGTTCCCCATGGATCTCTTCCTACTGGGGGCTGCTTGGAGCTTTGTTGGTTTAGAACAATGAGAAACAGGTCCAAGATTTTATAAATAATGGTTTTAAAATGTCTTGCTGGGATACATTCTGCAAGATAGTCCTGGAGATTTGGCTTGTTCTTGCAGTCCTGAATCTACCGCTGATCCAGTTTTTTCGCATATCTGGTCCAGCAAGGCCATTTTTTTCAGTTGGCTTCAGAATTCAAGTTGTGTAATAAAAAGGAAAGCCAAAAACGAGCCAGTTCAAGAAAAGGTGGAATGAGGACTGGAAGGGGGACAAAATGAAAATTATGTTTTTGACACAGTCTTGACTACAGCTGCAGATAAGTTCAGCTCCTCTACCTTCCCTCCCCCCCCTTTTTCTGAAGACCATGGAGCAATTAACTGATCACCACTATGAAACACTGACAGTACCTGATGATCCAGCTGCTAATTGCATCTATGCTCGTCTCGGCCAGAAGAGCAGCATTCTTTTGCATCGCAGTGCAGAAGAGTATCCAAACAGTGTGCAAGTAAGACGAAGGGGAGACTTGGGTCTAAGTGGGAGGGTGGGCCATGTTTAGTTGGGAAGGATTGGGGCGTGTGGCTTTTTGGAACCCACATGGGTTCTTCCTGAAGCATTTGATTGATTGATTGATTATGTGTCATCAAGTTATGTTGAATCTTCATGACCACAGAGATGGACCTTCTCCAGAATTATTTGGCCTTTCAGGTCTTCCAAAGGGGCACCCATCACCACTGCTGGTCATCCTCTTTCCTTCACTTTTCTCAGCATTATCAGCTTCTTCAGGAAAGCTGTACTTTCTGAAGCACTATTTGAGATGATATGGGTCAGATCAAAGGGATCAGGTAGACTTTTAGTACATCCTTTGCAAGCATTCCTGTTTTTTTTTTCCAGCATGCACTAAACACTTAAGCAGTGTAGAATTCTGCACACAACATCTCTGTTGTTACGTCTATATAGAGAGGTGTCGGTTTATACTTGAGTGATAGGGAAGGAAAAGTAGGAAAAAGGAGCAGACGGTATCTCCAAACAGAGAAGAATTGATTGGCTCAGCATTTTCCACTTGTCCACCTGCTTCTCACATTTGGCTAACCTTTTGAAACAATTCCACCATTTCTAAATGAAACCCTTTGAAATGCTTTAGAAGACTCAGTTAACCTGTAACACTTTGTCGGAGTTACCTCTTAGGACATAAAAGAGGTATGAGAGGATGCAAAAGGCAGTTCTGCTTGGGAAGATAACAGAAACCATGTCTTGCTCTATCTGAGAAGGAGCAGGGGCTATTGCGTGATAGTCCTCATGTGCAAGAGGATGTCCAGTTTGGCTTGCTGTGCATGCTTGCGTGGAACCAGAGGTGGCTCCATTATGATTTATGGGTCTTACATACCAGTCCCAACATGTTTAAGGCTGTGCCTCATTGCATGTTGTGCTACTGCTATGGAGGAACAGCAGTGTTCTGGTGACCTCCACGTGGGGATAAATAACATCTAAATAGTCATTTAGGCAGAGCACAAGTTTGAATATCAGAAAGGTCCTGTTTTGGGTTCTTGTAGATCCACAAATACCAGTGTATCCCCAGACACCTCTTTGGGAACCCATCAAGTTGCCCCCTCTATGTTATACTTTCACTTTTTTAAAAAATTAAACTTTTTTATTAATATGCCATCTTCCTATTTAATTAAAATTAAATAGGAAGCTGGCATATTGCAAAGCGAGATACCCTGGAGGCATTGCTACGGTCCCTGCTGTCAAGCCCCAGGCAGTCTGGCAAGATCAAAGAAGCAAGAACTGCAGATTTCCATAAGATCTCTTTAATCTTGGTCAGGACAAGATACAAAATCTTAGAAAGTGTAAATCTGACAAATGCAGTTTATTGAAGGGCACAAGTTTCCATGAACTGCAAGTCACTTCATCTGACTTGCTGTGTTTGTTGAGATCTTCTAAGATAACCTGAGACTTTTCGATGTAGGTGAGGTCAGCAGTCTCGCTCAATTGTGATGTTTAAGTCTCATTTTACAATGGGTTTTTAACCCATCATAAATGTTAATTGGTCAAGTACTTGGAATCTGCCTCATGTAACCCACATCTGCATAACTAACTTGTCTTCAATAGAAGAGAATACAGTAGCTCAGGGTTGAAATGTGAAGTTCTTTGTGCTCTCTGAGCATGGTTGCTTGCTTGTAGACATTTCATTTTCCAACTAGGTAACACCATCAACATGTCTTCCCCTTCTGTCTCCCCCCACCACATCCCAGTTTAAATTCTGCATCACTTCAGACATTTCATGCATCTGATGAAGTGACCGGCAGCTGGTGAAAACTTTTAGTAAAATTTGTTAGTCAGAAAAAGCACTACCAGACTCCTTCTGACTTTTAGCAACCATAGACTAACACAGTTCTCCTCCTACAACATTTAGAAATTCTAAGAGGAATTTCCCAGCTTCATTTATAGTAAACTAATGAAGGTGGAGTTTCTTTGAATGATTGAAATGCTTCTTCCCGGATTTTTTGACCATATGAAGTAAGTTGCCATTTATGAGATAAATTACCAGCGACCTGCCTTCCATCTTTGGGTTGTTTATATCTACTCTACCTTCCATTTTTTTCCCAGCTTCCCTACAATCTCTCACACCTGCAAAGATCCTACTGGGATGGAAAAGAGCATCCCATAAGCTAATTTACCTTCTGATAATTGAACATTTTGTGACTAATGGGCCTGTGGTGTTGGCCATTTTCTGAGTGGGCAAATGTCTGAAAGCAGTTATGTTGTGAGTGCACCCCTACTGTCAGCTCTCAAAATGTCAGGTGTGGCTCCAGCTCATAAAATATGAACTATCCCTGCTATGGGGGGCAGAGTTAGGAGGGGTTGTATTTGTAAAGAGAAATAATATGTTTCTGTGGAATCCTTGGTGCTCTCTGAGCTTGGTTGTTTGCTTGCAGACATTTCATTACTAGACTAGGTAACATCATCGGTGCTAGTGAGCAGCACTCACTAGCACTGATGAGCACTGATGATGTTATCTAGTTGGGTAATGAAACGTCTGCAAGCAAACAACCAAGCTCAGAGAGCACCAAGGATTCCACAGTTCAACCCTGAGCTGCAGATGTTCTCTTCTATTGTAATATGTTTCTGTTTGCTTCTTCTCTTAGCCTTTTCAAAAGCTTCCAGACTATACCCTGATCCCTGCGGCATGCACGGAGGTAGCCAAACTTGGTGGGACTCTCAGTTCCTGCTCTCTTCTCATCAACAAGAAGCTGGAGATCTAGTGCCTATGGATCCACCCAAAAATACAGGTTCCTCAATCCCTGGAGCCCTTTCCTTGTTTCCTTTGTGCAGAGTAATGTAGCTCTTTTTCTCCACTTCCTGATGAAGCAGAGTGCCACCCTGATTCCCATACCTGCAGATTAGGTCCAATTTAAATTTGGCATCTGTTTCTCTCTTTATTTACATTGGACCTTCACTTCCACCAAGTCCTACCTCTCTTTACTTCCTCTCTTTACCTTTTCTTGTGTTACCCTTTAGAAAGACTTTTACTCCAGCATAGATAGGTGTTCATCTCTTGCTCCCAAAACTGAAGAAAAGCCACACCAGGAACGGGCCTTTCAGCTGTTCCATCAGCAACTCCTGTTTTCGTAAGGTTCTCAATTTTTCAACCCACTTGGGATACTTAAGGAACAATGTTGCTTTTTTTCCCCTTTTTTCTTTGTCAGTGGCAGGATTTTGTGGGACAAGATTTTGCAATAGAGACCGAGAAATATTTGTTGGCAGCCTTTTTGGAAGACCTTTAGGAGCATTCATTGTGAAGTCTGCATCCACAGTGGTGGCCAAAATAGGTCCTTTGCCTTTCTCTCTTTCTATATCACTATATTAGCTTTGGAGAGCAGAGGTATTCTTGTAGCAGAGGCCTGCTTGTGACTGCTATTGCAAATCATCTTAGACTGGTTTGGCAGACAGGCCATCTTCCATTATAGAGAACTGGATAATTCTATTACCATTGGTATTAGGGATTGGGAGGCATCCCTGATTGTAATGGTGGAAACCTAACACTTCATATTTCATGGCAGAAGTACAAAGGTTTCAGTGGTGGTGAAGGTTCATGTGACCTTCAGTGCCCCTGAAACAAGGTTCTCAGAGAACTTTATAAATGCTATCTTTTATGTCTGCTTAGTATACTGTATACCATGGTGCTGTACTTTGGGTTCTGAGAGCGTAGAGTTACTTTCTACTATTTTCCTGGCTCACAACGGTTTCCTTATTGCCACCTCTCTGCATACAGGTAGTCCCCGGGTTAAGAACGCCCAGTTTAAGGATGACGCCTAGTTAAGAACAAAGCCTATTGTAGCAAAATTTGAGCTAAATGCAGAATTATTCGAGTTTAATACATAGTGGTTCGAGTTCATTATACAATACTACTGATACAGTATTATCCAATAATACCGATCTGGCTTACAAACAAATTCAACTTAAGGACAGACCCTGGGAACGGAACTCATTCTGAAACTGGGGGCTACCTGTTTTCACAAAACTAAAGTCACCACCAAGGAGGATCACTGCTTTCCCTCTAGCAGCACCATGTTATGTATTTGTGTAATGTAGTTAAGGGGAATTTGTAGCCATGTTCTTGAGGACAATTCTGCTGATGACCAGTTGTAGGACTCTGGGTGATTCACTCACTGCCTCTTTTAACCCCCTGTGGAATCAGTTAAAAAAGAGTAATAAATAAAAGACTGCAACAACTCCATTTCTTGATGGGTCTCTCTTTTTTGGTTTCATTCCTGGATTTTGGCTCCCACTACCACCCTCAGAGCTGAAGAGCTTCCATTTTAATGGCATTCTCTTTTTATATTTCATTAAGGATTGCTATATTTCCATCCAGTCAGTGATGGTGCCCCCTAACAATCCAAAGTGTGAAATAAAAGGTGATGTGTATTTGGGATTCGGATTTATCTTCTTTAGCTGTGTAAGCAGTAATGGAGTAGAGACGACAAGGGGTGGTTCTTCAAAGCCACGGAAAGGTCATTTCCAACATGTGTCTGTGGCCTCTAGTCGGTGTGAAGCTTTCACATGAAGTGGAACGTGGTGCATCCAGATGTGCTTGTGCCTTGCTAGATGCGCGATATTTCTTTGTTCTTGCAGTCCCAGGTAAGCAAGAAAAGCAAAATAAAATCAGGAGTTACAGTACCTTGATTCCTTAGCAGGCCACAATACATCGCTGGTGGTTCCTGCTTGGCTTTGTGAGCCCCACCCTGTGTCTATTTTTTTCAAACTATCCAACTCAACCAGAGTGACTCTGGGCAGCAGACAACAAAAATTAAACATACAACCAAGAAAAAATAATCAACTACAGTTCCTTAAAATAAAACCCAAATGTGCAAAATGGCAAACTGAATGGACTAGATTTAAACAACCAATTGGGGACTCCATTCACCTAGTCCCAAAGGCGTGGGGAAACCGCCAGGTCTTAAGCACCTTTCTGAAGGCCAGTGGGGTCAGGACCTATCATATGTCTGGGGGGAGATCATTTCAGAGAGCAGGGTCAGCCACTGAAAAGGCATGCTTCCTAGGTCCCATCAGATGGCAAGACTTAAATGAGATGACCTGTAGCTGGAGCATCTGGGGCTGGGAAATGTTCTCGGGAGCAGGTAGACCTGCAAATAGCCCAAGTCCTATGCCATGTAGGGCTTTCAAGGTGACAACCAGCATCTTGAATTGCATCTGGAAGCCTGTTAGGATCCAGTACAACTCATGGAGTAGCAGTGTCACATGGACGTAGCAAGTTGCACCTATGACTATTCATCCTGCTGGACTCTGGATCCACTGAAACTACTGGATGGTCTTCAAGAGCAGCCCCGTGTAGCGTATGTTGCAATATTTTTTATTTTTTATTTATTTAAGCAATTTATATAGCTGCCTAACTCACTCACAGTGACTCTGGGTGGCTTACAGAAATAAAAACCCCAAATACGAAACCCACTGCACCCCCCACCCCCCAATAACCTAATTGTTATAATTCCCTCATCTCCATTTTGAACACTTGTGAGGGCCTTCCTCAAAATACCAGCTGGAAAATGGCTTTGGGAGCCATTTGCTGTTTGAAAAAGTATATCACAGAGAATTTTCAGAGTTGCAAATGTATGAAAAGAGCCAGTGATCAGAATTTAGAGGGTGTATGCGTGAACTAGGCATAATAAAGAAGTACTATATCTCCTTGAAAGGAAGTAAAATGGAAATGGAAACAGAAATGTGGGGGATTTCTTCTTGTAAGGTTTCTTTTCAGTGGAGGGTTATTTTAGGATTCAGGATCATCTTTCTTTCAGGTAAATATGGTATCAAATATTTATTGCCAAACTTGGCTTTTCATGTGCTTCTGACTTTTTTCTCTAGCCAGAGGTTGGGAGCGGGGAGGAAGAACAAAGCTCTCACCTTGTTTACTTTAGAATTTTTTTTAAAGTGGGTAAAGAAACCATAAGTTCCATCTCCAGGATCTCTGGAGGGCAGTCAGTGACCCAATACTATAAGAATGGGAAGCCAATTTGTGTTTTTCCTTGGAACATCTCTGTTGCTACAGAATTTTACAGCCACCTTCTTCTAGAAAAGGAAAGAGATCTCATTACGCCAACTGCCAGTTCATGTCCAAGTCTCATAAAGCAAACTTTAAAGCACTACAGCTTGTGTCTGGGTCTTTGAGATGTCCCTTACCGGTCCCTTTGTCATGGATTTGTCTCACAACAGCGTGGGTTGAGCTGTCTCTGAAGTCATCCTAGGTCTTCAGAATGTGGTTTCCATTGAAGAGAAGGATCTGACCTTGTTGGGTTTAAAAAGTGTTAAGCAAGCTTTTAGTTGTTTACAGTTGCTTCAAGACTCTGCTGGTTGGCAGATTAAGAAGACAGTAAAAATAAGATAATAAATAATATAATAATAATAATAACACGACACATGCATAATAAGAAATATGACAAATATATTTAATGGTCAACAAAATACCAGTGGGTGAACCTCTTCTGGCAAGGATGTGAGGAGAGAATGGTTTTACCTCTTAAAACACTAGAAACAGGACTTCAGCACAAAACCTAGGTTTATATCTCCTTTTCACTCTTGACAGAATGTTTTAGATTCTGCATACCAACCCCATTGTGGTATGCAGATCTTTGAATAAATTAATGGATTCAAACTTATATTAGAAGCATGGACTTTAGGGGGTCCTTCAACCTCTGGGCTACTGTGGAGGTGATGGGAAAGGGGCTGAGTAAGTCCCACAGAGTTTCCTGAATTGTAGCCATATTGAGTAGAGGTTGGAGAAAATGGAGCAACGTAGTCTTTCTTTTGGCAGCTATTCTGGAGCTTTCCATCATGTCAGAGCAACTATTGTTGGTAGTTTGATCTCCACATCTGAGATGAAGTCTGCCCATTAGTCTAAGCCTTTGTGTCAATCACAGCTTGAATGGCTAACATATCATTACAGATGTAGCCAGTCCTGGGGTCATGGAGTGAGTTCAAAGGGTAGAACTCGGGGAGGCCACTGGCCACGTTGGTTTCATTGATGGGACGCTGGAATGAAGACGAGGATTCCAAGGAACGGAAAGAGGTGGAAATGTGACGATTGTTGACTTGATCCAACAAAGTGAAGGTCACCTGAATTTTAAAAAAAGAGACAAATTATAGGCACTGAGACTCATTCACATGCACTAAGTGAGAAAGCTTTGGTCTGGGGCCATGTATCTGCCTGTCTGTATGCTGAATATGCTGTCAGCGGCTTTCAGAACCATGAATTGTGTCCTTTGGGGCTAGCTTAGAGGGTTGGGAACGTGGGGCATGATTTTATGGTGGTTTTCCCCCTTCCTCTGAAGCCGGTTCTAATCGATGTTGGTCCAGGGGGGAGGTCCAGCTCTAGATCCCTGTTTAACATCTACATGAAACTACTGGTTGCAGTCATCCATTGGCATGGGGTTAAGCATAATCAGTATGCTGATGACAGTTGCATGCAGTTTTGGGCACACTATGATATGCCCACTGCTTTGTGAGCTGCACGGTTCCCAACACCCACTGGGTTCAATTCAAGGTGCTGGTTGTTACCTATAAAGCCCTATGTGGCAAAGAGTCAGGTTATTGGCAGGACAGCCTGTCTTCAACTATTTCTGCTTGTCCCATCAGATCCAGCAGGGTATACATGCTATGGGTCCCTTCTGTGAAACAGTTCATTTAGCAGGGCCCAGGAGAAGTGCCTTTTCAACCACAGCACCTGCCCATCCCAAGATTAAGGTGTCCCTAACTTGGTTAGCCTTCCATGGGGCCTTGAAGACCCTTAGGCATTGGGCCAGGATGTTAGCTGAGCCCAGTGTGTAAGGTTGGTTACTTTTGTTTTAGGTGGCTTATTAGGATCCTCAGTTGCATTGTACCGTTTATGTTTGTTTAATTATTATATATTTTGTTGGTTATAGATATTTAGGTTATTGTTTTTGTAGGGTGCTATTTTATGTTTTTATGGATTGGTAGCCACCCAGCATCACACTGTTGAGATGGGTAGCCATATAAATTAATCAAACCAATTAATCCGTCAATAAGCAAGCAAGCCACACTGTGAATAGTCAGAGATTATACAAATTGCAGCCCAGATGCTCTGGAAGGTGCTAAACTGTGGAAGACTGTATGAAGATACCAGCCATTTGTTTTAAGTGAGTGTTTCACTGAATGTATCTTCATGATATAAAAACAGATGCAAGTGCGGTCTTCTTTGTAGGAGTTGGGGGAAGGACCTTCCTACCCCATATCGTCCTACCGTCAGTTCAGAAGCTCCATACCTTATGTCGGAAAGGCCATTTCAGTTGGAAATCGTATTCCCCTTTCATCAGAACCAGGAAGAGCGAAAGGTGAGTTCCAGCTCCAGTTCCATCTCCGTTCAGGAAAAGCTTCAGGCAGAGCTTGTAACCATAACGGGCAGTATAAAATGCTTGGGGGGCATGAAGGAGAAAAACATGAGATGCTAAGAGCAACAATAACAATAACACATACTCGTTTCTAAAACTAAATAAACTATATTGGAGGATAGACCAGACAAACATTTTGGCTGAAGGAAATTGGAATCTTCAGAGTAATATGGTGGGTGCCTTCCCAAAGGGGCTGCTGTGGGAGATTTGCCTGCTCATAAAATGGCTGCTGGGATGGGCATAGCTGAAGTGAAGGCCCCTAGGGTGCTCTCTACTATTCCAGTGGATACTTTGTAGGGTCCAAAGGCATCACTGCAAATAAATATGATAGTAGGAGCTAGCGTTTTTGCTTTCCATCATCTATCTCCCTTCCTTCCTTCCTTCCTTCCTTCCTTCCTTCCTTCCTTCCTTCCTTCCTTCCTTCCTTCCTTCCTTCCTTCCTTCCTTCCTTCCTTCCTTCCTTCCTTCCTTCCTTCCTTCCTTCCTTCCTTTCTTTCTTTCTTTCTTTCTTTCTTTCGTTCTTTCTTTCTTTCTTTCTTTCTTTCTTTCCAGGAGCATCAACAAAGGGTCTGAGAGATACACCATAATGCCTACTTCTGAATGGGTCCATGAATTCACAGCTTTATCTTCATGATATAAAAACAGATGCAAGTGTGGTCTTGTGCAAGTCCAAACAGGATGCACACGCTATACCTTCCTGTGTTTCCCCAGTAGAGCAAGTGCATAGACACAGTAGACAGAAAGTTAGCCAGCAGATAGAGACTTTTGTTCTATGAAACCACTTCCCCCTTTCCTTTCACCTCCGGATTTGGTCACTCACAGGGGGAATAAAGGGCAGGCCGTTTGCCAGTTTGCGCTTCCCGCATTCGAAGCCCCACCTTGGGGACCTTCCAGAGGAAACACCCATCATAGCTGGTATGCTCCAGGGCCTGGATCCGGGACACCAAGCCGCTGATCATCACATCTTTGAGAGCCAAGAGTGAGTCTTGTTGTTCTATCTGGGAGGAATACAGGGAGGGGATGTGGTGAACGTGCGTGCAAAAGGAACAGAATATTGATAGAGTCAATCAAACTTAGCAACCTGGCATTGTATTACTTCATGGAGACAAGTGAATGATAATCAATAACGCAGGAAGAGAAAAGGAGTAAAGCTTAATATTTTTTCACACTGCCCTTTTCTCCTTTACAATTGCAAGCTTAATACAAGACCCACAGCTGGATTCACACAACTTGCTCAACCCTATGTCATTTAGCCAATTGCAGCTTATTCAATAAAGCCATGGTTACAGCGAACTATGGCTTAGCTCAAAGAGTGAAACCAGTTTCAATGTTCACACAGTTATTTGCTTTCATAAGAAAGCTATTCCTTTCCAAAATCCAGTAATGGGTCAAGATCATCAAGAGCTTTTACATAACATAATCTGACATTTCCGCACCAAGAAGAGAAGTTGCACAGGTTGTAATTTGAACCATAGTTGTTGGTGGGAGGCGGGCAAGTGACAAAGTGTGTTATGATGTCATAATGCAAACCCTACCCCTTGTACCCAGGGTTGGGACACATGTACAAAACAGCAGAGTTTGTATGCATTACAATGTCATCACATGCGTATCATGGCTAGCAACAAACAACTCTGTTTACAGCTGGGTTAGTATATTTCCTTCCTGCTATTATGCTCCCTCTTGCAAAACAACTTTAAAAAGTGGGTTGAGAGGCTAGGCCAGCCACTCCCCAAATGTGATATTCATTTCAAAAGTAGCTTGTGAGACATAACTGATAGAGCATAAGTTGTTAGTAGACAAGTACAACATTATCTCTCAGCGTCAGCCTTTTATCTGCAATATGGAGATAGAAATTCTGACAAATTCACAGACTTGTAAGGACTGGAATGGCTGCAAGAAAATGGCAGTGTCTGAGCTAGCCTTGGCTGAGATTTCAGTAAAACCAACCACCAAAGTTGGACGTGGTTAATAGTTGGATAGGAGACCACTAGAAAATCTCAGGCCTATAAAGTAGATTGAGAAGTTGAAAGGAACGTCCTGCAATAAAGCAAGGACCAACCGCTTCTGTACTGTTGCCAAGAAAACGTGCAGCTGCTTTCAGGAGCCAACCCTTCAAGGAAATGCGTCTTGCCATGGATTTTCTAATTTCCTTCTTCTTTCACCTGGTAAATTGCATTACAGCTGCAACTTTGGAAGGTGCTCCGAACACAGGTTGTGTACCTCTGATGCTGGGGGAAAGCATCTTCACTTCAGAATGTGTCCTATAATTGCTAACGGTCATTGGAGACATCTGATTTTTTTCAAAAGCATCAGCTTGATCTTTCCAAAGGGCATCTCTTACTTTCTCCTCCAGAAAGAGGATCCTAGCCAGGGCTTCTCCAAGCCTGATTCCAGGGGCCTCTTCTTTTCTGCCCAGCTCCCGGCTCAGGACTGAGACAATGTTCTCTAAGGTCTTCTGGCGGGTTTCCAGCTCAGCCACCTGCTGCCTGATTGGGAGGTCAGGCCTTAGTTGCTCCAACAGCTGGTCCAGTGGGAAGTTCAGCCCCACAAACTGGTGCAGACTGTCAAGAAGGAGTGGATGCTGGGATGTCATGATTCCTTCCACTTGTCCACCAGGCATCTGTTAATAATGGAGGCCAACCAACAGCACAAGTCATCTAGAGTTGACACAACCCTTGGTTTCCAGCCCTTTCGTCCCCCAAATAAGCTAGTACTAATACAACTGGAGGCAGGGAGGAGAAATGATTGAGAAATAGGTCTACTCCCTCCAGGTAAAAGTGACTCTTTCCTTCCTCCTGTTCCAGCATTATATCCTTGGGGCCCCCAAGGAAAAGGAGGATAGTTGAGATACAAGTGGCCCCATGAAAGCCAACTTGTCAAGTAAATCTGATCTACAATTCAATCTTATTTGGAAACCATTTCTAGACTATAGTTCTATACATGGAATTTTGCCACATCCCAAATTTGGTTTATATTTGAATTTAACATATAGTCTACATATTATTTACAGTATTCTTTCAATATACTGTGTAATATTTATAGCTTTTCTTTTTCCCCTTGTAGATTTTAGTTGTACTACCCTAATATTTTTGCAAGTTGCTATAGAAATCTCTTGAATAGAAATTGGGTATGAAATGTTTTATACTATTCTAAGTTGTTAAAGATGATTTAGAATATATTAGCCATATGATATTATGGATCTACTGGTTAATCAAGATTTGTTGGTCATCCATTTGCATTCTATGGCTTATTTTTTTTCTTCCCTACTATATTTTTGATCGTTTTTTAAATGTGTATAATAATAACCACAATAATAATAACACAGAACAAAAATGAAACCCACCTTGTCAAAATGAGTAAGTGGCTCAATTTCCTTATCTTTCAGACATTCAGAAGAGGATGTTTCGCTGCAGCTGGGAGGCAAAAGAAATGGAGTCAGTTACCTACAAAGATCAGAATCGGGCAAGCCATGATATTCCCTGGGACACTTTATGGAAGCAAAAGTTGGACTTTGAAGAAGCAGGAGAGGAAAAGTCTTGACAACTTTGAACTATGGTATTAGAGAAGACTCTGGAGAATACCATGGACAGCCAAGAAAACAAACAAATGGATCATCAAACAAATCAACCCAGAGTTCTTCCTTGAGGCACAAATGACCAGGCTCAAATTATCTTACTTTGGACACATTATTCTGGAGAAGTCTCTAATGCTGGGAAAGGTGGAAGGAAAGAGAAGAAGAGGATGATCAGCAGCAAGGGGGATGGACTCAGTTACAGTGGTGATCGGGGCACAGTTGGTAGGCCTGAAAGACCAGGTTAGGAACGGATCATCATGGAGAAAATCTATCTATGTGTTCCCTAGGAGTCAATGACAACTTGGTGGCACATAATCAATCAATCACTCAATCAATCAATCAATCAATCCAGAAGAGCCTTCTTTGTCTAAATCCATTCTGGAGGAAGCATGATGTAAAGGTAAAGTAAGTAATAATAAATAATCTTGGGCAGGCATAATACTTCAGTTCAATTCATCTTTATAATACAAAGATGCCTCCCAAAAGTAAAATATGTTCTTTCTCATTACATAGCAAAGCAAGAAACCCAACAATTATTATAAAAGATAAAACTAAACACAAAGCATCTGGGGAAGAAAAAGGAACACAAAACAGAAAACTTTGGGACACCATCTTACAAATCTGTTTAATTGAGCAAAAGAATTTGGCAGCCATAAGAATCATGCTTCTCTTAACATCAGATAATATAGCAATGTTAGAAACCAACCCAAAGACCTTCTGGGAAGCTGATTAAGATCCAGCTTAACAAATCTCAAACACTCTCTAGGATGGAAGCTGCTGAAAAACACTGAATGATTTTAGTGGTTTTACAGTTTCCACCAGGCATAGCAAATCTCAGTTTGCAGGCCTGATCTGCCCATCTGCCAAGTTCTTCTGGTGGTCCATGAGCTCCGGAGATAAAGTCTCATTTTGCTTCCTTATCCTAGGCTTTTGATTCCCAAATTCTAGTACAGCAACTGGATTCCTAGAGAAGCCAGTCAGATATGCCAAGAAGCACACAAGAACAATGCCTCCAGATATATTTCTTCCTTACTGGATTTTTTTTTTCTAGTAAGAGAAGAGATGGAAGAATGGGCTAGCAAAGCAGGATTGCTCAAGCAATACTATCAATGAGGCTGGGCAATTGGAGAAATAAGGAAAAAAACAAACTCTTATCTGGAACTTCCCATGACTTCAAAACAATTAGAGCAGTAACATTTCTGAAAACCTGAAAGTCAAAAGAAGTGAACTGAATGAATCAAGCCAAAGAAGAAGACAGGAGTGAAGAAACCCACCCACCCTTCCTTCCTTCCTTCCTTCCTTCCTTCCTTCCTTCCTTCCTTCCTTCCTTCCTTCCTTCCTTCCTTCCTTCCTTCCTTCCTTCCTTCCTTCCTTTCTTGTCCCCTCTTCCTTTGGGTTTTCACTTGTCTGACTCCAACAGCCCTCTTCTACTGACACTCCTGGACAAGTGATATTCTGCAGAATATTGTCCTCTGAACCTTTTCTCTGTGCCCTATGGTGGAGCAAGCAGCTAAATTTACCACTGGCAGTCTCTTCTGTAGTGAGACTATTTGGGTGTCTTCTGAACCTTACGGCCTCTGATAGCATCTTGCAAGTTCTCAGTCTCTCTCCCAGCTATTCCTGCCCTGAGATCTGTGGGAAGGTTTGTCCTGGTTTAATCAACAATGCTATTTATCCTCACAAAAATTAAGCTGCCGACATTGTTGTATTCACTCCCTGCTGCTCCATCAGCAAAATCAGAGGATGGCTTGCGATAAGCAGAAGGTCCACTGACTTTCTTGAAATGCTATTTGAGTGGAAGGGTTGTAAAGCCATGCCTGTTTCCCCAGACAGATAAAATCCATCTGGCTTTTTGTGTGGGGTGGGATAGGTCTACCTTAAAAACTTCCCCAGTCTGGTAACTGCACCATGGCTGGTAGGCATGGCCCTATTGTTATGGAATTCAGGGAGTTGCCATCCCAACACATCTGGAGATCACCAGATGTGGAAAGCTGCTCTCCAGAAGCCCCTCCAATTTGGGACCTTGGAAGAGTAGATTTTTAAATCAGTGTTTTTCAAACTTGGCAACTTGAAAGTGTGTGGACTTCAACTCCCAGAAGTCCCCAGCCAGGGAATTAAACCATACAGAGGCATCACTGCAGGTTACAACCAACACCAGAGGAGCAACATGACCTTAGAAGTGGTGCAAAATGCATAACTTACAACCCACTGTAGCCACTTAGCTCCTCTTTGTGTGTAATACAGACCAAATAATTTTATTAATACCTTTAAAATGAGTTTCATTTCAGCAGTACTGCACAGCTCTGATACTGTCCTTGAGTAAGATACATTATCTTCTATTTATTAAGATAACAGTCCAAGACTATTGGATTTCCCCGAGATTTCTGTCTGTCATGTAATCATATGTCCTTTTCTTCTCCCTTCCTAGATGCAACAAACATTTCTTCCACTCGTTAGGTCACCAGATGACACCATCTTTGGGGGGAATTTTTCAGCAGTCAGAGCAAGACTTCCCAGGGAAACCCCAGGGGTAAAATGTGGGGTGAGTTTTTAAAAAGATACTGGTTGAATGTGATCCCAAGATTTGGGAAGGAGGAATGATCTGATTCAGAATGTAGCCCAGGGGTCTTTTCAGAGGCCAGAACAAAAGAGTCATTTCTAGAGATTGTAGGAGGCAGGTGGAGACCCACTCAAAAGCAGTTGTAACATCTCCCCAATCCACACAGAATCACACCATTTGGGCTTAAGCTGACCTAGAATAACCATGCTATATTTTTGAGGCTCATGGAATGGCTCAGCTTGAAAGAAAAGAGCTTTTCCCCCTCTGCTTTTGACTTCCTCTTCCAGTCCTCTGTTCTGCTCTAGGATGTTAAGAGTGTAAGGATAGGGCTGGCTGCCATTAATCCCAGCTTGAGCATCTTCACCTTGGCAGGGGTCAACTGGATGAAAAGTACCAGGGAATTTTCAGAGTTCTGGTTCCAAGACATCAGAAGGGTTTGGGGAAGGTTGAATTAGAGCTGGGTTGGGTCTAGCTGGTATTGGGATGGAAGAATCCAGGAAACCCCAGAGCTTGAGGCTAGACCAGGAAGTCAGAAAGTCATCCTGGAAGAAAGCAGTGGCAAACCATGTCTGTATTCTTGCCAACCCACCCACACAACACAACAGCGTGGCAATGCCACTAAGTCATCAGAAGTTGAGCTCATCTTGAAGATGCTGTCTCTGAAGTTCCAAGAAGCCCACATGGGGGGCCTCAAAAACCCTCATGACTCTAGAGCAATGTTTCTCAACCTTGGCCGCTTGAAAATGTGTGGACTTCAACTCCCAGAATTCTCCAGCCAGCCATGGTTGAAGTCCACACATCTTCAAGTGGCCAAGGTTGAGAAACACCACCCTAGAGACTTCCAAAAGTTGTTAACAAATTGTCATTTATGAATGGGACAAGAGTCAAAATTACAAAATACAGGGCTGAAAAGTAATCCTATAGTAATCCTCATCCTATTGACAAGGTTTAATTTTACCTGTATCTAATTAAATCAAATCAGCTGCTTGGCCTTTTTCGAGGACAGTCCTTGGCCCATCTCCTTTTTGCAATGTCTCCCTCAATACATAAACATTGGTTTCTCTGTGTTCAGGATTCAAGCCGGTCTGTTCCTTCTATCCTTCCTTATGCTGCCAATGGCTACCCTCAACCACCAAAGGTCCTGACAGCCATCAAGGCGCAAGACTTGTCAAGCTGAATTTGTTTTGGTAACTTTTTCCCCAACCCTATATTAATGCATAAACTAATATGCTTCTTCACCCCTGAGATGTACACAGATTAGCCGTCACATGCCATCCTTACTTTGCAGAAGACTCTAATTTTCTGATCACTGATTTTGCACACAACATGGCAAGAGTTTCAGATTACTTACATGCAAGAAAGCCGAAAACATACTAAAGAGATTATAATGGAATGTATCTGCATCTCCTCTGGCTTGAACAGGAAACAAAATCTTTTATTTCACTACGGGGTTCAGTCAGTTCACCAATTAAGGAACATCTGGGTCATGACCAACAACTCTTTTGTGAATGGCTGTTTTGTTATTCCTTTCATTCCTTGTTCCTTTTGCATTTCATTTCCTGGCTTCTTTACTACATTCCCTCACATATACTTTACATATGGACATAGTTAAGCAGCATTAGTTATTATGCACTTATAACTAAGTGCAGGACATAGATTAAAACAATTGATGCAACAACATATTACATTCAATTAGAGGGCATCTCTAAAAAAAAAAAAGTCCATGACTAGAACTACTAATTTATTAGATGGAGGAGGCCACCAAATTGGAGAAACTCAATATCATCTCAGTACATTCAAAATAACATTCAAAATAACAGGTAGAAATCAACCCTGATTGCTCATTGGAAGGATTGATAATTAAGCTCAAGCTCAGATACTTTGGTCACCTAATGCGAACTCCTTGGAAAAGACCCTGATGCTGGGAAAGATGGAAGGCAAAAGGAGAAGAGGACGGCAGAGGATGAGATGGTTAGATAGCATCACTGAAGCAATGAGCATGAAACTGGGCAAACTCAGGGAGGCAGTGAAGGACAGGAAGGCCTGGCGCGATATGGCTCATGGGGTCACGAAGAGTCGGACACGACTTAACGACTGAACAACAACAACAACGTTTTTAAGTTAAAGCAACTTCGCAGGGGCCAAAAAAGAGAGAAGAACTTTAGGTGCTTTTCTAAACCTTAAGGAACCCAGTTCCAAATATAATCGGGTTGGAGGCCACGTGTTAGTTTTTGAGGTGCCACAGTGCCTTTTACTGTTTCCTGTCCATCTTAACAAGTAAAAAGGCACACTTGTAATGCAGCTGAGCCCCCTAATGACATTTGCTCACATGTTTCACATCTGCAGTTCAAAAGACACACACAAAGCTCAAAGCTCAAAATGCATACACAGCTCAAAAGTCACGCAAAGCCTGGCTGAACTGCTACATTGCACCAGTTTTAATTCATCCTGATTCAACACGTTCTCTGGCCTGAAAACTAGATTCGTCAATATTAGTTCATGGTGGAGGTGGAGAAAGAAGGAAAGAACTTTGAACTCCAGGATGAGATATTCTTTATTTATCTCATCCAAGGTTCTAGACTGAATGCCAGTAATGTAAGAGATTCTAGAACGAAGTATTACTGATCCTAGAACTACGGATATCCAGTCCCCTCCTTCAGTCCTCTCTTTAACATAAATCTTATTATAACCTTATAGCCCCCCAGAGGGGAAAAAATCATTTTGAACATCACAGATACATACCTCATTTTTGGCTGCTCAAGCCTTCAATTGCCCAACATCTCTCTTTCTCCTTCTGAAGCTTTATAAGTTTCCATGCAAAGTCAGGACTAACCTTTTCCTCTCTTAAAAAGATGCAGGCAAAGTAAAAGTGTGGGTAAGACTGCCTACCAGTGGAAGCTGTGATGGGTGGGGGAATCCCAACCCTGGGGCAGAGGAAGTCAGTTTTCAAAAGATAAAATTCTCAAACTCAAAACTGAAAATAAAAGCTCATTTTGGTATAACTTTTGTTCAACTATTACCAGACCACATAGCTTTCATGTGGAGGTGACACTTTCCTAATTTGGACTGAAATAACAGTGACATATATTAAACCTATCTACTGCACCAGTTTTTAAAAATGTTTCTAGCACTTTATGACCCCATGGAGATCATTTGATCAGAATGGTCTGGTAGTGTCAGGCCCAGCCCAAGAACAATGGTGAAGCAGTCCAGTTGAGGAAAGTTCCCTTATTTGCTTGCACCATATAGACAGAATCTTGCCAGACTAAATGTATACTAATGCAACTAGTGGATATACCCTGGGAGATTCTAGGGAGTAGCTATCCTGAGTCTCTTTTGCTTCCCACGCTCCTCCTGCGGAATGTGTTGTCTCTTGTCTCTTTCCCTTCCTGGAATGCACCCCCTCCTTCCTGATAGCCTTGCTCTCTCACATCACCCTCCTCTTTGTAGATATATTCCATCAGGTAGGACCTGCTCCTTTGAGTCCTTGCAAATCCATCTTTATGTCATTCATGATAGCATCTAACCACCCTGCTCCCTCAGCTGTTTTTTGGACTGCTTTGATTTCTCCAACCATCAGGGTTTATTCTAATGACTTGCCCTTGTATTATGTATCTGAAATATCTAAGCTGTAAGCTTCACTGTTAGTACTTCCAGCCAGCAGTCTAGTTTTACTTCATTATGAAGTTAATGATTTGATGCCTCTTCTGGTCCAAGGTGTCCAGCCCGTTTCTCCAGTACCACAATTCAAAGGTATTTTTCTTTGTCCAACCTTTCTAATGATCCATATTTTGCAGCCCATATATTATAACTGGGAAACCATGGCCTTGACAGTATTTACCTTCATTGTCAGTGAGATGTCTCTGTATTTTAATCCTTTGTCTACATCTGTCTTCATCTCCCACCTAGCAACAGATGTTTTGTTTATTTCATGGCTACAGTCACCATCCTTGTGAATGTTTGAGGCTAGGAAGAGAAAGTCTGTGAGTACTTCATCGTCTAGTTGCATTGG